>NC_060196.1:12407517-12620017 GCF_021184085.1 Oncorhynchus gorbuscha | reverse complement strand
TCAAACCAACTCCTTGAAGTTCTGTCTAATAAAAACTTTGTGTTAGTACTTTACTGTATTTATACTTGGGATATAGATTATCACCAATAAAAGCACCTCGGAGCTGTGCCCATGATGTAGCTACTCCTGTAGTATAATGCGCCACTTCTGCAGAGGTCGAAGGCCGGCTGGCCAGCCGATATGCTGTAGTATTAGTGTCCACATTCCAATATGAGAGTCTTTGTTTCGATAGGCTCTGGCCCAGCAACTTTTGTCATCAAAGTCTGGCATTATGTGGATTCATGGTGCTTTCAAGACAACTGAGAACTCTTTAAAAAAACAAGGTCGAATCATGACATCAGTGATCTTCAGGTCGAAGTTCCCGACTTGGAATTGGGTGGCTGTTTAAAACGTATTTTCCCAGTCAGAGCAAATTGTTTTGCGAGTTCACAGTGGGAAACAGTGTTTAACTTTACGATGAAGATCTGTGAAGTCATTTGGATTTTTACTAATTATCTTTTAGAGTCACCCTGTGAGAGACTTTGTTACATTAACAATGTACCTTGCTGCAGCAAAGGTACTTTGAAAAAGGAAAACATTTTATGCCCCCATATGTACTACTGAAGGTCACATTTGTCAGGGACATGAATCTACTCTTCAGAGTCTAATTTGAATTGTTGTAGCTCTTACTGCTAATGATAATGTATTTGTTACATCCTTGGTAGTTATTGCCATGTATTGGAGGACACTATTACATTACACAACAAGACTAAAGTAATTGCTAGGGTCAATTCATGTATGGAATTTGGCAGTTTATTCAATAAATTGACAGAATATGATTTGGAAGGTGAGAGGCCAGAATACACAGCGAGACATTAGCCTTCAGGAGGGTTTATGGGCAGAGGTGGAGATAGCAAAGCCTATATTAAAGAGCATCTTTGAGTGTAAGTCACGTGATTTCATAGAAAATGTGTGTTAAGTCCTGCCTCTCCCATCTCCTCATTGGTTTATAGAAGTGTCACGTTCTGAACTTAGTTCCTTTGTTATGTCTTTGTTTTAGTATGGTCAGGGCGTGAGTCGGGTGGGTTGTCTATGTTAGTTTTTCTATGATTTTCTATTTCTGTGTTTGGCCCGGTGTGGTCCTCAATCAGAGGCAGCTGTCAATCGTTGTCCCTAATTGAGAACCATATTTAGGTAGCCTGTTTTCAATTGTGTTTTGCGGGTGGTTATATTCTGTCTTTGTGTGTCTGCACCAGACAGAATTGTTTCGGTTGTTGCTTTGTATTTCAGTTTATTTTATTAAAAATCATGAACAATACCACGCTGCACCTTGGTCCTCACTGTCTTACACTGATGACAGCCGTTACAAGAAGCAGATACTCAGGTACCATCTCCACATTGTACCCACGTGCATGACTGAAAGATTAACCCCGTGTTAGTCACATGATTGCAAAGAAAAGGTATCTGCAGTTTGCGTCCCACTTCAGGCAGACTACAAGTTGCCCTTAGACACAGATCTAGGCTCAGTTTACGCAACACTAATAACTACCTAAAAACTACTTGGGGAGGAAACACAACAGATCTTAGGTCAGTTTCTACTGTGAGACTCCTTGTGTCCTTGCCATCATGTGACTTCTTATTAACTAAAAGACACTTTACTTTGCCCTGTTGTTGTAAGCCTTATGTTACACCCTTATCTTTAAGTAGAAAAAAATAAGTTCCCATTTCTGTCTTCATACAGAAGGTTACTCACCATCCATGTTCAGGCGACATCTTCTATATGAACACAGTTGCAACTTCATTAAAGCCGTTAAATGCAGTTTATAGCACACTGTGCTTTATTGCAGGTGACAGTTTTAGTATTCATCATTGCAGTCTCTACCAGAAAGTTGGTTGGCCCTCTTGATGTCACGTAAGTTGATAAATTGCTAGGTTTTCATTTATTCAAGCCCTTTTACAAAAAGTCCCACTGTACCTAACATCTTTACTAAACTTTAGACATACGAGTTACCACACCCAGTCTCAGGGATGGTTAACTCTGGAAATTCCATTGGTCTTTACTGAGTTTGTGAAAGAATCTCCCAAAGGTTCTTAAATGTGTTGTTTTGGTGCCTCTAGTGCAATTCAGAAATCTCTTTGAGGACCTTATTACTGATAGTTATTTTACTGTGTTTTTCTTTCTTTCTGTTTGTGTATATATATTATATTTTGATGTGTATAAAACATTTTAATGTAATAGTGAAATGATGAGACGCACTATTTTATTTTTAATCCTTCAAATCCAGTAAATGCTTGTGCTGAACTGTTAGACTGCCAGTGGCCATTGAAGGTGAGCATTTGCCCACTGAAGTCAGTTACGACGCAGAACTGCAGTCAGGTCAAGACCCTGGTGAGGATGACGAGCATGCAGATGAGCTTCATCAGACACTTTCATCAGCTGTCTGGGTGGTTGGTATCAGACGATCCCACAGGTGAAGAAGCTGGATGTGGAGGTCCTCGGCTGGCGTGGTTATACGTGGTCTGCGGTTATGAGGCCAGATGGATGTACTGATAAATTCGCTAAAACAACATGACGCTGCTTATGGTAGAGAAATTAACATTCAATTCTCTGGCAATAGCTCTGGACATTCCTGCAGTCAGCAATCAAATTGCACAAAACTTGAGACATTGATGGCATTATGTGACAAAGTAGAATAGCCTTTTATTGCACCCAGCACAAGGTGCACCTGTGTAATAATCATGCTGGATAATCAGCTTCTTGATATTCCACCCCTGTCAGGTGGAAGGATTATCTTGGCAAAGGAGAAATGCTCACTGGCAGGGGTGAAAACACATTAGAGAAATAAACAAGAAATAAGATTTTTGTGAGTATGGAACATTTCTGGGATCTTTGATTTCAGCTCATGAAACATGGGACCAATACTTTACATGTTGCGTTCATGTTTTTGTTAAGTTTACTCACCATCCATGTTCAGGTTCTGTAGAGTCACAGTATGTCAGGTCGCCAGCTTTTGGTTTTATGTTTTATTTATTTGCACACCTGTTATTTGAAATGCATTCCAGGTGACTACTTGGAAGCTGGTTGAGAGAATTCCAAGAGTGTGCAAAGCTGTCATCAAGGCAAATGGAGGCTATTTGAAGAATCTCAAATAGAAAATATTTTGATTTGTTCAACACTTTTGGTTACTAGATTTCATTGGTTTCATAGTTTGTCTTCACTATTATTCTACAATGAAGAAAGTTGTCAAAATAAAGAAAAAAACTTTGAATGAGTCGGTGTTCTAAAACTTTTGACTGGTAGTGTACATGACAATACAATTTGATTTGACTGGATTTTATTTGTTGTCACCAGTGGATCCAAGCGACCAGGACTGGCCCTCATTATCGGTTATATTTTGCACACACACACACACTTATTTACTGTACTTTTCAACAAATCTTTTTCAAATTGACATTCAATGCACCTTGAATAATACATATAAAATAAGTGGCAACAGGGAGTAGGTATACCACAGGCTCAGACTGGCAGCTGTAGTGTTGCCGGTCTAGAGAACGGTGGTTGGGTTGTGTGCGGAAAACGATAGAACACTCTGGAGGGACGCCGGCCCCCGAGTGCTCATTGCTAACTGGGATGCAAGTCGGTTCATTGGAGTCATTCAACAGTTAACCTATTTGCTTCAAAGCGGATATACTGTAACACCTTCGGGCATATTTATGAAATGTATTTCATAGCTCACCTTGCAACGCCATGATAGTGGGTTCGATTCCCGGACCATCCATATTTTTTTTAATTATGCAAGCATGACTAAGTTACTTTGGATGAAAGTGTTTGCTAAAGGACATACAGTGCATTCGGAAGGTATTCAGACCTCTTGACTTTTTTCACACTGTTACGTTACAGCCTTGTTCTAAAATGGATTAAATAGAGTTTTCCCCTCATCATTCACACAATTCCCCATAATGACAAGCAAAAACTGGTTTTTAGTAACGTTATATAAAAACTGATATCAAATATACATAAGTATTCAAACCCTCTACTCAGTACTTTGTTAAAGCACCATTTGGCAGTGATTACAGCCTCGAGTCTTCTTGGGTATGACGCTACAAGCTTGGCACACCTGTATTTAAGGGGTTTCTCCCATTCTTCTCTGCAGGTCCTCTGTCAGGTTGCATGGGGCTTCGTCGCTGGACAGCTATTTTCAGGTCTCTCCAGAGACTTTGATCGGGTTCATGTCCAGACTCTGCCTGGGCCACTCAAGGACATTCAAAGCCACTACTGCATTGTCTTGACTGTGTGCTTCGAGTCATTGTCCTGAGCGCTCTGGAGGAGGTTTTCATCAAGGATCTCGCTGTACTTTGCTCCGTTCATCTTTCCGACGATCCTGACTAGTCGCTCAGTACCTGCCGCTGAAAAATATTCCCACAGCATGATGCTGCCACCACCAGGCTTCACCGTAAAGAGGTTGCCAGGTTTCCTCCAGACATGACACTTGGCATTCAGGCCAAGGCCATCTTGGTTTCATCAGACCAGAGAATTTTGTTTTTCATGGTCTGAGGTGTCTTTAGGTGCCTTTTACTGAGGAGTGGTTTCCGTCTGGCCACTCTATCATAAAGGCCTGGTTGGTAGAGTGCCTTAGATGGTTGTCTCTCTGGAGAAATCTACAAAGAGGAACTCTGGAGCTCTGTCAGAGTGACCATCAGGTTCTTGGTCACCTCCATGATCAAGACCCTTCACCCCGATTGCTCAGTTTAGCTGGGCTGCCAGCTCTAAGAAGAGTCTTGGTGGTTCCAAACTTCTTCCATTTAAGAATAATGGAAGCCACTGTGTTCTTGGGGACCTTTCTATGCTTCAGAAATGTTTTGGTACGCTCCCCCAGTTCTGTGCCTTGACACAATCCTATCGAAGAGCTCTACGACCAATTCCTTCGACCTCATGGCTTGTTTTTTGCTCTGACATGCATTGCTCTGACATGCACTATGGTTCCTTATATACTGTAGACAGGTGTGTGCCTTCCCAAATCATAATCCAATCAATTGAATATACCACAGGTGGACTCCAATTAATTTGCAGAAACATCTCAATGATGAGCAATGGAAACAGGATGCACCTGAGCTAAATTTAGAGTCTCATAGCAAAGGGTCTGAATACTAATGTAAATTTGGTGTCTGTTTTTTACCCCTTTTTTACCCCTTTTTCTCCACAATTGTTTAGTAGCTACTATCTTGTCTCATGGCTACAACTCCCGTACAGGCTCGGGAGAGACGAAGGTTGAAAGTCATGCGTCCTCCGATACCCAACCAAGCCGCACTGCATCTTAACACAGCACACATTCAACCTGGAAGCCAGCCACACCAATGTGTCGGAGGAAACACTGTGCACCTGGCAGCCTTGGTTAGCGAGCACTGAGCCCGGACCGCCACAGGAGTCGCTGGTGCGCGATGAGACAAGGATTTCCCTACCGGCCAAACCCTCCCTAACCCAGACGACGCTAGGCCAATTGTGTGTCGCGGACCTGCCGGTCGCGGCCGGTTACGACAGAGCCTGGGCGCGAACCCAGAGTCTCTGGTGGCGCAGCTGGCGCTGCAGTACAGTGCCCTTAACCACTGCGCCACTGCAAAAATGACTAAAAACCAACTGTTTAATTTTGTCATTATGGGGTATTGTGTGAAGATTGACACAGAACATTTTTAATTTAATCATTTTTAAAATAAGTCTGTAACATAACAAATATGTGGATAAAGTCAAGGGGTCTGAATACCTTCACAATGCACAATATATTATATATTAGATGCTTGCTAATGACCTTTGCCCTGTGAGAGAGTTTGTTACATTAACAATGTCCCTTGCTGCAGCAAGAGTACTACTGAAGGTCCCTTAAAATGTTAAAATATTCTGGGAAGTAAATCTACTCTTCCGTGCCCAATTTTAATTGTCGTAGCTCTTACTTCTAATGATAATGTAAATGTTACATTCTTGGTGGTTGTTTGCATGTACTAGAGGACACTTTATTACGTTATACAACAAGGCAAAAGTCCTTGTTAGCCACAATTCACGCATGTAATTTGCTAGTTTATTCAATAAACTGACTAAGATTTGAAGTAGAGGGTGATGTTGCCAGGACACACAGCGAGGCATCAGCCTTCAGGAGGGTTTATGGGCAGAGGTGGAGATAGCAAAGCCTGTATCAAATATTAAAGAACATATCTGAAGATAGTAAACAATGTTACTGTTATGACTAACATTGTAACCCATCTCAATGACCGTCACGTGATTTCACAGAAAATGTGTCTTTGCATTTCAACTCTCTGGACCCTTAACTGACAACTTTGGACTCACTAAATAAAATATAAAAACAATTACTAATCTTGTCTACAAGTCGGCTCTTTATGCAGTAGCAATTGAGACTGGGAACGAGGTTAAGAAAGAATAAGCTGATGCATCCTTCTCTTTCAGTTTACTCAAGACCAATCCCTACCTAAAAAACATAACTGATCTTAGGTCAATTTCTACTGCAAGACTCCTTACATCCTTGCCACTTCTTGTAAACTAAAATACACTTCACCTTATCCTGTTGATGTAGGCTTCGGTTTACACCCTTATCTTTACAGGTAGAAAAATAAAGTTCCCATATCTGTCTTAGTTTGAGAAGGTTACTCACCAGCCATGTTCGGACTCTGTAGAGTCAGTCTATAAATCCACAGTTCTGTAATCCCTCAGCCAAGGAATGACCTAATGACCCACACCTGAAAGAGCTGCAAAACCTGGACCTGTACAAATCAGCTGGGCTTGACAATCTGGACCCTCTATACAGTGGGGCAAAAAAGTATTTAGTCAGCCACCAATGTGCAAGTTCTTCCACTTAAAATGAGAGAGGCCTGTACAATTTTGTTTCTGGTGTCCTTTGACAGCTCTTTGGTCTTGGCCACAGTGGAGTTTGGAGTGTGACTGTTTGAGGTTGTGGACAGGTGTCTTTTATACTGATAAAAAGTTCAAACAGGTGCCATTAATACAGGTAACGAGTGGAGGACAGAGGAGTGTCTTAAAGAAGAAGTTACAGGTCTGTGAGAGCCAGAAATCTTGCTTGTTTGTAGGTGACCAAATTCTTATTTTCCACCATAATTTGCAAATAAATTCATTAAAAATCATACAATGTGATTGTTCTGGATTTTTTTTCTCATTTTGTCTGTCATAGTTGAAGTGTACCTATGATGAAAATTACAGGTCTCTCATCTTTTTAAGTGGGAGAACTTGCACAATTGGTGGCTGACTAAATACTTTTTTGCCCCACTGTATAAGTACCTAGGTGTCTGACTAGACTGTAAACTCTCCTTCCAGACTCATATCAAACATCTCCTATCCAAAATTAAATCTAGATTCGGCTTTCTATTCCACAACAAAGCCTCCTTCACTCACGCTGCCAAACTTACCCGAGTAAAACTGACTATCCTACCGATCCTCGACTTTGGCGATGTCATCCAATTTGTAAGTCGCTCTGGATAAGAGCGTCTGCTAAATGACTTAAATGTAATGTAATGTAATCTACAAAATGGCTTCCAATACTCTACTCAGCAAACTGGATGCAGTTTATCACAGTGCCATCCGCTTTGTTACTAAAGCACCTTATACCACCCACCACTGCGACCTGTATGCTCTAGTCGGTTGGTACTCGCTACATATTCGTCGCCAGACCCACTGGCTCCAGGTCATCTACAAGTCCATGCTAGGTAAAGCTCTGTCTTATCTCAGTTCACTGGTCACGATGGCAACACCCACCCGTAGCACGCGCTCCAGCAGGTGTATCTCACTGATCATCCCTAAAGCCAACACCTCATTTGTCCACCTTTCCTTCCAGTTCTCTGCTGCCTGTGACTGGAACGAATTGCAAAAATCGCTGAAGTTGGAGACTTTTATCTCCCTCACCAACTTTAAACATCTGCTATCTGAGCAGCTAACCGATCGCTGCAGCTGTACATAGTCCATCGGTAAATAGCTCACCCAATTTACCTACCTCATCCCCGTACTGTTATTTATTTACTTTTCTGCTCTTTTGCACAGCAGTATCTCTACCTGCACATGACCATCTGATCATGTATCACTCCAGTGTTAATCTGCTAAAATTGTAATTATTCGCCTACCTCATGCCTTTTGCACACGATGTATATAGACTCCTTTTTTATTTGTTTCTACTGTGTTATTGACTTGTTTATTGTTTACTCCATGTGTAACTCTGTGTTGCTATCTGTTCACACTGCTATGCTTTATCTTGGCCAGGTCGCTGTTGTAAATGATAACTTGTTCTCAACTAGCCTACCTGGTTAAATAAAGGTGAAATAAAAATAAAATAAAATAAAACCTGGGTCGTGTTCACTATACAACCAATAAAATACAGGCTCGCAAGTTGAAATCTGTTAATTTATTACTTCACAAAGAGAAGCACCCCAAAAACATCAGTGAAATCACTTAAAGAGATTCTCCGGTACTTGTGTATACTTGTTAGCCAGTAGTTCTGAAAGTAATGCTCACTAGCCAAAAGTGGTCCCCGGAAATTGCGTACTACGTCACATATGTGCAGATATGTGCACCACATCTTTGCTTGCTCTCTCTCTCGCTCTGCTGTTTGTGCATCTTGCTAACTGTCACTCAAATGGCGAGGGGCTAAAAGCTCATTGGCTGAACCTCGTTGCTAGGGGGCTTTCCCGTGTGGGTGAAATAGTATGGAAAATGGCGCCACACAGCTTCCAGAAAACAGTCGCTTTCAAACTCTGGATTTTGTGGCTAATTGAGGCAAGACAGTAATTATGCATGTATGAACCACACATTAACACATCCAACCCAAAGCGGGCGGTTGGAAAAAAATACTTATTTGTCATCAAAGTTCCGGAGCATGTCTTTAAATATGACATTTTCTATTCAAAGCCTATTTATAATACATTGTTCTGGATCCTCTTACATTCTCTTCACCACATTGGCCCGCATAATATGATCTTATTATTACAAATGTTATAAGATCAGTTATAATAATGGATGTTCTCACACACAGCGGTGGAAATATGGGAAAGTTGCTGTATTCATAAAGCATCTCAGAGTAGCAGTACTGATCTAGGATCAGGTCACCTCCCCCTGTCCATGTTATCTAATTCATTATGATCTAAAAGGCTAAACAGATCCTAGATCACCACTCCTACTCTCATAGTTGGAGAGCAACTGTGATGTGGATGAACCAAATGTTATTTTTCGGGATGCGCAAATCAAATAAATAGCAAAGCAACTCTCAAGTCTTAAAAAGATGAGAGAACATCCAACGAGCATACGGAGCAAAACTATGGCTTTACATTCTCATAGTGCATTTCAGGCTTCTATAGGTACTACGCATACCCGAGTGCCAGTCTGTTCGTGCGATCATGTCAACTTCTTTTCACTTATTGTCATGCCATGTTTGGCTTGACAATGAGCAATGGAGTTGGCAAGAGCACAAACAGATCTGGGACCAGGCTAGCACAAAAAAAGACTTGCTTCCCAGGCACTTACAATAAAGCACACACATTTCATTTATGAATAATTCAATTCATTATTACATGACAGTTATCTTTTAGATTCAAGCGCTACTACATACACACTGTCTCTATCCCAAATGACACCCCATATCCTATATAGTGTATATAGTGCATTACTTTTGACCATAGCCACCATAGGGCTCTGGTCAAAAGTCGTGCACAATATAAGGAATAGGATGCCATTTGGGATGTTCTGTACCCTAAATAAATAGCCTAGCAGCCACAATGTACCTGCTAAATGCAGCCCTGCTGCAATGAGGTGGTTCTACTGTCGTTGTCATGGGGACAGTGATATCAGGGTTCAGGTGCATCCATCTTACTTCATACAGTACTGCTAGCTAGTAATACAGTTTGTTATATTTGACCTCATACAGTACTGTTAACTGTAAATACTGTTTTATTTGACCTCATGCAGTATTGTTAACTGTAAATAATGTGTTGTTTTTAAACACTGAACACGGTTGGTTGGTCAGATTCAACCAGCTTTTGGAGTTGATTTGAGCAACACACCTGTCTGTGATTTTCTCTCATACGGTACTGTTAACTGTAAATACTGTTTAAAATGTCAAGATGGTTGGTTGGTTCTCCAGATTGAATCAGGTTTCGACAAGTACTCTTTCCCACGTTTATACAAATAAATACTCTTCTGTAAAACTAATCTACAACTCTCCGTAAAAGCTCACGTGCAATAGCTGACCTTAAAGGTTTCGGTGACAGGTACTGATTTGGCATTTCTATATAACTATACAGACATTTCACGTTCCAATTTCATGATATGCAACAAGTTCAATAACATGATTCTCTAAAAACAAAGTTCCATCAATATTCTTACAAACTAGGCTGTGCCTGCACAACACCTCACACACCGTACCACTGTCCTGAATTTAGCTATGATTGGCAGAAATGACAACGGCTAATGATGTCATCTCAAAACCTAGGTTGTGTCCCACATGGCACCCAATTTCCTATGTAGTATACTGCCTTTGAACAGGGCCCATATATGGTTCTGGTCAAAAGTAGTGCACTATATAGGAAATAGGGTGCCATCTGGGACTCAGCCCACATTTCGGGTGGACACATTGTGATGCACGGAGACATTTCAAATACTAACTCTGGGATGAACACAGGGACATAGCGGTAGTGACCCAGGGTGTGTCCAAACTTTTACCCTATGGGCCCTGGTTAAATGTAGTGCACTATATAGGGTGCCATTTCAGACACAGCCGCAGACTTGACCAAGTGGGCATAGCACTTAGTGGACTTACAATGACAGGTCTGACATGGACATAAAGAGGACACAGGGAAAGATTTCAGGTGGACATAATGACAGGTCTGACATGGACATAAAGGGGACACAGGGAAAGATTGCAAGTGCAGATTGATAGTCAAAATGATATGGATGTGCAGGCCCCATGGGCTGGTGGTCTAGGCACATGGATTTGGAAACTGAGGTTCCCTTTCTCCACCATTCCCACTTTGTCTCCTCCTAATCTGTATTCTCCGCTGGATGTACAGACAAAATAAAGACAAGTATAGATACAGGGAGGGAACCGGGAAAGAACAACAAACACTGTCTGATAAAATATTACTACCAGACTGGCTGCTAGGCCTAAATGAATGAAGTGACTGTGGTGTGGTTGGGTGGGGGCGGTAGTTCAACGTTACACCAGCCAATCTGATGGCGAAAGAGATTCCGTTCCTGTCTACTACAGAATACTGAGAGCTGTGCTTCCGGTTGGTTGAAGGGTGACCTGAAATGGTACTAATAACCTTCATGTAATTTTTGGTCATCGGAAATATTATTGCTTAGTTATTGAATTGCCGAACCTCGATTGCCATTGAGATTTCCATGGTTTTAATTCAAATAAATATGAGTTAAATGTATATTTTAGGATTTCTTTGGCATGTCATACCTAAAACAGTCATGAGTATATTGAGTGTGTATTTTGATGTCAAATTAAAAACGGATTAATGGACTCAAGTCCAAACTCCAGTGCACAACATTGTCATCACTGTCCTTGTTGAAAATGACAACCATCAATGTCATCATCATGACGATGGTCTATAATGATATTTTACAATTAACGACGATGATATTTGACTGTTAGTTCGGTCAAGATTCTTAGGCCTAATTGCTGAGATGTCCATTCGTATGGTTTTTGGTATGGCCATTTTCTGATTGCCTTAAGGTTTCTCTCTCTCTTTCTGATTGGTTAGCGGCCTCCCTCTCACGCTTCTCCACCTTCTCTCGCATCAGGTTCCTACGGTGATAGATCAGGTATCCAGGCAACAGGAATCCAGCCAATGAGGCAATGAGCAGGCTCAGGTTGATCTGTTGATTAGAGGATAGAGTTAGTCAGAGAAAGAACGTGTTTGAGACATACTTTTCTAATAAATCTTATTGCCTCAATTTTCTATTTCTGTCCATTCACATGAATCGGTTGTAATTAATTTGCCTTATAATCTCAGTAGTATGTATGTGACGTGTGTGTGTGTGTGTGTGTGTGTATGCTCTCCGTGCGTGTTTGTGTGTTTGTGTGTGTGTGTGTGTGGCCTCACCCAGTAGGGGTCTCCTCCCAGGTGTCCCACCATGATGACGAAGAGAGGCTGCTGGAGGAGAGCGAACAGCGCGCTGATCATCGACTGCATCCCCGTCAATGTCCCAAAGTGATTGGACGGATATCTGGATAGGGGCGGGATGTAATGGTTACCTCTCCAATCAAAACTGACTGTACCATACTTAACCGAAACAGACACCTTACCTGTAACATCCAATGTTTTGTTCAGAAAATGCATATTTTAAAGTTTAAAGTCCCTGTGCCTATTGATATGTAACAGTGTTTTCCAAATTGTGTAACAAACCATTCTCAAAACTCTGACACACACACCTGCGAATCTAACTGAGACGATCATAGCGTGGGTGTAATATGCTGGAAAGCAAAAGTCCAACAAAGTGCTTTGTTGACGTTGTAATGTACTTACACAGCAGCATAGAGTCCTCCAGCACAGGAGTGGACGAAACCTCTGACCATGGTGTGGACGATGAAAGAAATTATCTGGGAGGGAGGAAAAGAGAGAAAAAGGAGAGAGAAAGAGAAAGTGGGGTAGTAGGAAAATAAAAGGATAGGGGGGTGGAGAGGAAGAGAAATAGTTGATTTTATTTGAATTTAAAAAACACAATACAACCACACGTGGATACGGCTGCATTTCAAAATCATCAAGGATAACACAAACAAGTTCCATTGTGTTCCTCTTGAAAATACATGAAAACTAAATATATATATACCCCCAAAAAATACATAATCTCATCAATCGAGAGAAGACAGTAAAAGGAATCAAATAGACCAATAACATTCATTTATACTATTATACTTTCTCTGAGCCTGTTCTGTTTTAAAGCATTAACATTTTCTTAAGGTTTGGCCTTAACTCCAAAGTGCAGGGATGGGTTTTATTTGGTTACAGCAAACCAAAGAAAGATAGATTGTTTTTAAGAACCTGTAGCAGTATTCATTCCGTCAACAGAAATAGTGACTAAAATAAATCACCTATATTTCAGTGAAACTATAACTGACCAAATAGACCCAGAAAAAAACTATAAGTTTATAAAAGGCTAATTGATCATTAGAAAACCTTTTTGCAATTATGTTAGCACAGCTGAAAACTTGTCCTGATTAAAGTAGCAATACAACTGGCCTTCTTTAGACTAGTTTAGTATCTGGAGCATCAGCATTTGTGGGTACCCGCAAACACCAGTCTCAGCGTCAACAGTGAAGAGGCGACTCCGGGATGCTGGCCATCCAGACAGAATTGCAAAGAAAAAGCCATATCTCAGACTGGCAAATAAAAAGACAAGATTAAGATGGGCAGAAAAACAGATACTGGACAGAGGAACTCTGCCTAGACTAGCCAGCATCGTGGAGTTGCCTCTTCACTGTTGATGTTGAGACGGGTACTATTTAATGAAGCTGCCACTTGAGTACTTGTGAGGCATCTGACGCTCGTCGGATGTGGCAAGGCTTGCAAACTTTACAGACTACAAAGGAAAGCACAGCCGAGAGCTGCCCAGTGACACAAGCCTGCCAGTTGAGCTAAATTACTTCTATGTTCGCTTCGAGGCAAGTAACACTGAAACATGCATGACAGCATCAGCTGTTCCGGACGACTGTGTGATCACGCTCTCCACAGCCGATCTGAGTAAGACCTTTACACAGGTCAACATTCACAAGGCCGCAGGGCCAGGCGGATTAGCAGGACGTGTACTCCGAGCATGCGCTGACCAACTGGCAAGTGTCTTCACTGACATTTTCAACCTTCCTGTCTGATTCTGTAATACCAACATGTTTGAAGCAGACCATCATAGTCCCTGTGCCCAAGAACACTAAGGTAACCTGCCTAAATGACTACCGACCCCTAGCACTCACGTCTGTAGGCATGAAGTGCTTTGAAAGGCCAGTCATGGGTCATATGGGTCATATCAACACCATATCAACACCATTATCCAAGAAACACTAGACCCACTCCAATTTCCATACCGCCCTAACAGATCCACAGATGATGCAATCTCTATTGCCCTCCACACTACCCTTTCCCACCTGGACAAAAGGATCCCCTATGTGAGAATGCTATTTATTAACTACAGCTCAGTGTTCAACACCATAGTTCCCTCAAAGTTCATCACTAAGCTAAGGACCTTGGGACTAAACCCCTCCCTCTGTAACTGGATCCTGGACTTCCTGACGGGTTTCTCCCAGGTGGTAAGGGTAGGTAACAACAAATCTGCCATGCTGATCCTCAACACAGGGGTCCCTCAGGGGTGTGTGCTCAGTCCCCTCCTGTACTAGTTCACTCATGACTGCGAGGCTAGGCACAACTCCAACACCATCATTAAGTTGTGCTGATGACACAACAGTGGTAGGCCTGATCACAGACGAGACAGCCTATAATCAAATCAAATTCTATTTGTCACATACACATGGTTAGCAGATGTTAATGCGAGTGTAGCGAAATGCTTGTGCTTCTAGTTCCGACAATGCAGTAATAACCAACGAGTAATCTAACCTAACAGTTTCACAACAACTACCTTATACACACAAGTGTAAAGGGATGAAGAATATGTACATAAAGATACATGAATGAATGATGGTACAGAACGGCATAGGCAAGATGCAGTAGATGCTATCGAGTACAGTATATACATGAGATGAGTAATGTAGGGTATGTAAACATATAAAAGTGTCATTGTTTAAAGTGGCTAGTGATACATGTATTACATAAAGATGGCAAGATGCAGTAGATGGTATAGAGTACAGTATATACATATGAGATGAGTAATGTAGGGTATGTAAACATTATATTAAGTGTTTAAAGTGGCTAGTGATACAGGTCAGAGACCTGGCCATGTGGGGCCAGGACAACAACCTCTCCCTCAACTTGATCAAGACAAAGGAGTTGATTGTGGATTACAGGAAAAGGAGGACCGAGCATGTCCGCATGCTCATTGACAGGGCTGTAGTGGAGCAAGTTGAGAACTTTAAGTTCCTTGGTGTCCACATCACCAACAAACTAACATGGTCCAAGCACACCAAGACAGTCGTGAAGAGGGCACAACAAAACCTATTCCCCCTTAGGAGACTGAAAAGATTTGGCATGGGTCCTCAGATCCTCAAAAGCTTCTACAGCTGCACCATCGAGAGCATCACTGCCGGGCCTTTCGACCGCAAGCCATGCAGGACCTCTATACCAGGCGGTGTCAGAGGAAGGCCCTAGTCATAGATTGTTCTCTCTGCTACCGCACGGCAAGCGATACCGGGGCGCCAGGTCTAGGTGCAAGAGGCTTCTAAACAGCTTCTACCCCCAAGCCATGAAACTCCTCAACATCTAATCAAATGGCTACCCAGACTATTTGCACCTCAATTCTGACTCAAAGTTTAGTGACTCGACTACATCACTGGATACTGAAGTATCAAAAGTAAATGTAATTCCTAAAATGTACTTAAATATCAAAAAGTTAAAGTATGAATAATTTCAAATTCCTTATATACGCAAACAAGACCAACAGCGCCTCTTCAACCTCAGGAGGCTGAAGAAATTTGGCTTGTCATTTAAAACACTCACAAACTTTTACAGATGCACATTCGAGAGCATCCTGTCGGGCTGTATCACCACCTGGTACGGCAATTTCACTACCCTCAACCGCAAGGCTCTCAAGAGGGTAGTGCGGTCTGCACAATGCATCACCGGCACAAACTACCTGCCCTCCAGGACACCTACAGCACCCGATGTCACAGGAAGGCCAAAAAGATCATCAAGGATAACAACTACCTGAGCCACTGCCTGTTCATCCCACTATCATTGTAACGGTCTTCTTCCTCCTCTGATGAGGAGCAGTAGGAAGGATCGGAGGACCAAAGCGCAGCGTGGTAAGTGTTCAAGATACTTTTAATAGAACACAGAAAAATACTAAATAACAACATGAAATAACAAAAACCGAAACAGTTCCGTGTGGAACAAACAGACAGAAAATAATCACCCACAAATCAAGTGTGAAAACAGGCTGCCTAAGTATGGTTCCCAATCTGGGATAACGATTGACAGCTGCCTCTGATTGAGAACCATACCAGGCCAAACACAGAAATACCAACTCATAGAAAAATAAACATAGACAACCCACCCAACTCACGCCCTGACCATACTAAAACAAAGACATAACAAAAATAACTAAGGTGAGAACGCGACAATCATCCAGAAGGCGAGGTCAGTACAGGTGCATCAAAGCTGGGACCGAGAGACTGAAAAACAGCTTCTATCTCAAGGCCATCAGACTGTTAAACAGCCATCACTAACATAGAGAGGCTGCTGCCAACATACAGACTCAAATCTCTGGCCACTTAAATAAATGAACTTAATAAAGGTATCACTAGTCACTTTAAATAATGCCACTTTAATAATGTTTACATATCCTACATTACTCATCTCATATGGATATACTGTATTCTATACCATCTTGCCTATGCCGCGCGCCATCGCTCATCCATATATATATATATATATATGTACATATTATATTCATCTCTTTACATTTGTGTGTTATATGGTAGTTGTTGTGAACTTGTTAGATTACTTGTTAGATATTACTCCATAGTTGGAACTAGAAACACAAGCATTTCGCTACACTCGCATTAACATCTGCTAACCATGTGTATGTGACCAATCGAATTTGATTTGCTGTCTCTTTTATAACTAATGATTAATAATAGTTAAAGCTCAGAAACCAAACCTATCAATAGGACAAGGCTATGTATGTGTGTGCACATGGAAGTAAGTGACTTATGTTGACTATAGGTTTAATGAGGCGATACAAATGTGATAAGGGCATTTAGTTGACTAAAATGAAAGGGCATTTAGTTGACTAAAATGAAAGGGCATTTAGTTGACTAAAATGAAAGGGCATTTAGTTGACTAAAATCAAAGGGCATTTAGTTGACTAAAATGACGCACCGTTTTCAGCATTTTGACTACAACTAGACTAAATCACTATTCAACTGACAAGTGTGATTAAGACTCAAATATATTCTTGTAAAAATGCTAAAAATGAACACTGACATGTAGCCAGGGTTCTTGTCACAAGGCGAGTTATCAGCATTTTATGTTTATTTACCTGTATAGGGGTCGGTAGGGAGGCATGGTCATGTGACTGCGTTCCTACCTGTATTGGGCCACGTTCAGTAGGGAAATGTTGCGCAACGTTGCAGATCAAAATATCACAAATAGAGCTGACGTGATTCCTTTTTTTAACATTTCAGAGAGAGGCTAGTTTGTCTATGTAATATATTCCTATCGTAACGTTCCACAACGCTGTGTCCTGCTGAGCGCACCCCAGGTGAGGTGTGTGAGGTAGGGGTAGGGTCATGTGGCTGTCTTCTTACCTGTACAGGCAGGTTGTCTAGCATCTGGATGACTCCGAAGATGACCAGTAGAACGTTGGTGATGATGAAAGCGCGGATGGCATTGGTCAGTTTCTGGATCTTCCTGTCTCTCTTCGGGGGTTCAAGTTGGCTGGAGAGAAGAGGTCAGGGATAAATTAAATAAAGAAGCATCAGGAAAATACCAAAGGGTTGTGTTTGTTAGGGGAACGCTACAGAAAACATTTTTAAAAAATGTTTGCAATGGATTTTTTATTTTTTTTACTCCGTTTTCTATAGTTAATGTCTAATGAACACAACCCTGCTCTCTCTCAGCATGTCATGCTTGGTCTCCTCTGAATTATTTCTCCCTTAAAGAAAGCTGAGTGACCAATATTTGTGAAACGCTGTCCATCTCTCCATAGGGATGAACAGCTTATGTCGCCATCTAGTGGTGATCTTGTATTAATACATCCCAGGCACCAATAGACACATACAAGGACATGCAGTTTACTAGGGGGAGCAGGGATGACTAGGTGAATGTGTTTAAAATACCTCGGGCCCAGATATTTTCTGAGTGGGCTGTAAGTGTAAACACTGTCCAAATCAGCATGATGGATGAGATTGAGTGGTTTATAACTGAAGTTCCTATGTTCTCTCTCTCTCTTGGTTCCGGTCTCTCTCTGTTTCACTCTCACTCCCTCTCTGTCACACACACACGCGCACACCTCTGGTCTACGTCGCACTCCTTCATCCTCCAGTCCATGATGTAGCCAATCAGAGGACAGGTGAGGAGGCAGAGCAGCTGCAGGGAGCCAAACACTGACGAGTAGAAACCCACTGAGGAGAGGAGACCCACGGTCAGAAAACACACACACACGTACGTAGTCACTAAACAGTACAACACACACAGGCCCTCTCGCTCGCTCTCACAAACCCGAACGCACGCACGCACACATTCACAAACACACAACTCTCTCCACACACACAATGGAATGTCCAGTGGAATGTTCCAATGGAATGTCTCATTCTCTCACCTTGTGTCTCTGCCTCCATCAATAGATCCTTAGAGGCTGAAAACAGAAAACACACAGAAAGTCATGGAAGTCCCAAATTCCCACCCACTAACATCATAACAAATCACAGATGCCATTCTCCTACAACTGTGACCATTCAGTGCCACAGATATTCAAGTCAAATGTTTTTTTTACAGCGCATTTCACATCTCAATATAGATGAAGATATGTGGCAGACTGACCTCTGCGCTCACATTTTGTGTCACGTCACTTAATATGGGAAACAAAAGGTGAGCCATTAGCAAATCAGTCTTGCTAATGTGACAGTGCCCACATCTTAAAACCGTTACAAGTGATTGGTCCTTACGGTGTGGGTCTCCGTGGGTAACCAGGAATTCCAGCATCCTGTTCATGGCGCCCATAAAGAAGATGATGCGCAGCTGGGTCATTGCCATGGTGATGAGACTCCACAGGAAGATGGGCGAGCAGACTGAACTACGAAACGGAGGGCCACCTGTCAGGGGAAAGAAGGGGCGGTGGTAAGAATTCAACATGAGATCATGATACTTGGGTAAGTTTCATTGTCAATTTGTTAACACATTTGTATTAAAAAGTTGAACAGAGATTTTATAGTAGGGTTGAGCTCAATATCGTCCATTGATTCTGGTTGGTGAGTGAAGCCCTGGAAGACCAGCTCTGACCGGTTCTGACCAGTTCCATTTAACTGTATCCGGTTCTAAGCAGTTACAGTGCCTTGCGAAAGTATTCGGCCCCCTTGAACTTTGCGACCTTTTGCCACATTTCAGGCTTCAAACATAAAGATATAAAACTGTATTTTTTTGTGAAGAATCAACAACAAGTGGGACACAATCATGAAGTGGAACGACATTTATTGGATATTTCAAACTTTTTTAACAAATCAAAAGCTGAAAAATTGGGCGTGCAAAATTATTCAGCCCCCTTAAGTTAATACTTTGTAGCGCCACCTTTTGCTGCGATTACAGCTGTAAGTCGCTTGGGGTATGTCTCTATATCAGTTTTGCACATCGAGAGACTGAATTTTTTTCCCATTCCTCCTTGCAAAACAGCTCGAGCTCAGTGAGGTTGGATGGAGAGCATTTGTGAACAGCAGTTTTCAGTTCTTTCCACAGATTCTCGATTGGATTCAGGTCTGGACTTTGACTTGGCCATTCTAACACCTGGATATGTTTATTTTCGAACCATTCCATTGTAGATTTTGCTTTATGTTTTGGATTATTGTCTTGTTGAAAGACAAATCTCAGTCCCAGTCTCAGGTCTTTTGCAGACTCCATCAGGTTTTCTTCCAGAATAGTCCTGTATTTGGCTCCATCCATCTTCCCATCAATTTTAACCATCTTCCCTGTCCCGGCTGAAGAAAAGCAGGCCCAAACAGTGGGGATGGTGTGTTCAGGGTGATGAGCTGTGTTGCTTTTACGCCAAACATAACGTTTTGCATTGTTGCCAAAAAGTTCAATTTTGGTTTCATCTGACTTGTGCAATATACGACTGATTGTTGTCCTATGGACAGAGTCTCCCATCTCAGCTGTAGATCTCTGCAGTTCATCCAGAGTGATCATGGGCCTCTTGGCTGCATCTCTGATCAGTCTTCTCCTTGTATGAGCTGAAGGTTTAGAGGGACGGCCAGGTCTTGGTAGATTTGCAGTGGTCTGATACTCCTTCCATTTCAATATTATCGCTTGCACAGTGCTCCTTGGGATGTTTAAAGCTTGGGAAATCTTTTTGTATCCAAATCCGGCTTTAAACTTCTTCACAACAGTATCTCGGACCTGCCTGGTGTGTTCCTTGTTCTTCATGATGCTCGCTGCGCTTTTAACGGACCTCTGAGACTATCACAGTGCAGGTGCATTTATACGGAGACTTGATTACACACAGGTGGATTGTATTTATCATCATTAGTCATTTAGGTCAACATTGGATCATTCAGAGATCCTCACTGAACTTCTGGAGAGAGTTTGCTGCACTGAAAGTAAATGGGCTGAATAATTTTGCACGCCCAATTTTTCAGTTTTTGATTTGTTAAAAAAGTTTGAAATATCCAATAAATGTCGTTCCACTTCATGATTGTGTCCCACTTGTTGTTGATTCGTCACAGAAAAATACAGTTTTATAACTTTGTTTGAAGCCTGAAATGTGGCAAAAGGTCGCAAAGTTCAAGGGGGCCGAATACTTTCGCAAGCCACTGTATGTCTAGTTCTGACTGGTTCTCTAACAAGCTCTATCTGGTTCTAACCGTTTTTGTTGTGCTATTCCTCACCCTGTGTCTGCTCTCCAGGTGGGAGGTGCTCTGAAGAGGGATCTGCCTCCTGCTGCTTCGGCGCCATCTTCTCTCCCAACGTGGTCACATGACTGTAGAATCTGTCCCCCGTCAGCTTGTCATCCATCACCGTGCCACTCAGCTTCACCTCCTTGCTGAGGGAGCAAGGAGAGAGAGAAGGGGAAGGAAGTGAAGTGAAATGAGTGAGGAATTGGAGCAAACCTCCCTCTGTAATTCAATGATTTGGGTCACTGTAACAGTCTATAACATTAGAGTTACGTCATGTAATGTTGTGTTATTATAGTAACGTTGTCATGGATACTGACGTGTAGCTGATCTCCTCGGGTGCGGGGAAAGCCTCCATCGGCCAATTAAGGAAGCAGTTGAGGAAGACGAGACCGGCTAGCCCCGACCACACCCACATGATCACCCTGAAGGACACACCTAGATCATAGATCAACTGGAGAGAAGAAACAGAGGGAGGGAGAGAGTGAAGTACGGGAAAGAGTTTAGCAAATTGAACTATAATATATCACAATATCAAATAAAGCCGTCAAGTAAGGCCTTTCTGTGAAACTTCAATCAATCAGCATTTGCCACAAGGTGCTTACCGTAACAAACACTGACCTAAACTCCCAGAGGGAACTGAGGAGTTAACTCTCCTACCTTGACTCCAGGGAATGTGACGGCTGAAGAGGCGTAGGAGCCGATCATTAGAGACAGGATGGTGGAGCGCACGTTCCCAAACATGTTGGGTAACTAGGAGACAGAGAGAGAGAGAGGGGGAGAGACAGCAAGAGAGACAGAGAGAGGGAGAGAGAGAAGAGGGAGAGAGAAGAGAGGTAGAGAGAGAAGGGAAGTAGAGATGAGAGGTGGAGAGAGAGGGAGAGAGAGATAAGAGAGAGAGAGAAACAGAAAGATCACAGGTGAGCACAGTGACTGTATTAATTGAGTCCGTGTACAGTGCCTTCAGAGTGTATTCATAACCCTTGACTTATTCCACATTTTTTTGTGTTCAAAATAGATTAAATAGATGTTTCTTTTCCTCACCCATCTACACACATTTCCCCATAATGACAAAGTGAAAACATGTTTTTAGAACATTTTTCAAACTGATTGAAAATGAAACACAGAAATATCAAATGTACATACAGTGGGGAGTATTTGATACATCTGACGATTTTGCAGGTTTTCCTACTTAGAGGTCTGTAATTTTTATCATAGGTACACTTCAACTATGAAAGACGGAATCTAAAACAAAAATCCAGAAAGTCACATTGTATGATTTTTAAGTAATACATTTGTATTTTATTGCATGACATAAGTATTTGATACATAAGAAAAGCAGAACTTAATATTTGGTACAGAAACCTTTGTCTGCAATTACAGAGATCATTTCCATTTCCTGTAGTTCTTGACCAGGTTTGTACACACTGCAGCAGGATTTTGGCCCACTCCTCCATACAGACCTTCTCCAGACCCTTCAGGTTTCGGGGCTGTCGCTGGGCAATATGGACTTTCAGCTCCCTCCAAAGATATAATAATAATATAATATATGCCATTTAGCAGACGCTTTTATCCAAAGCGACTTACAGTCATGTGTGCATACATTCTACGTATGGGTGGTCTCGGGAATCGAACCCACTACCCTGGCGTTACAAGCGCCATGCTCTACCAACTGAGCTACAGAAGGACGTTCTATTTGGTTCAGGTCTGGAGACTGGCTAGGCCACTCCGGGACATTGAGATGCTTCTTACGGAGCAACTCCTTAGTTGCCCTGGCTGTGTGTTTCGGGTCGTCGTCATGCTGGAAGACCCAGCCACGACCCATCTTCAATGATCTTACTGCGGGAAGGAGGTTGTTGGCCAAGATCTCGCGATACATGGCCCCATCCATCCTCCCCTCAATACGGTGCAGTCCTCCTGTCCCCTTTGCAGAAAAGCATCCCAAAGAATGATGTTTCCACCTCCGTGCTTCATGGTTGGGATGGTGTTCTTGGGGTTGTACTCATCCTTCTTCTTCCTTCAAACATGGCGAGTGGAGTTTAGACCAAATAGCTCTATTTTTGTCTCATCAGACCACATGACATTCTCCCATTCCTCCTCTGGATCATCCAGATGATCATTGGCAAACTTCAGACGGGCCTGGACATGCGCTGGCTTGAGCAGGGGGACCTTGCGTGCGCTGCAGGATTTTAGTCCATGATGGCGTCGTGTGTTACTAATGGTTTTCATTGACACTGTGGTCCCAGCTCTCTTCAGGTCATTGACCAGGTCCTGCCGTGTAATTCTGGGCTGATCCCTCACCTTCCTCATGATCATTGATGCCCCACGAGGTGAGATCTTGCATGGAGCCCCAGACCGAGGGTGATTGACCGTCATCTTGAACTTCTTCCATTTTCTAATAATTGCACCAACAGTTGTTGCCTTCTCACCAAGCTGCTTGGCTATTGTCCTGTAGCCCATCCCAGCCTTGTGCAGGTCTACAATTTTATCGCTGATGTCCTTACACAGGATGCATGCTTACATGCTTTGTAAGTAGGTAAACCTGCAAAATCGGCAGTGTATCAAATACTTGTTCTCCCCACTGTATCTATTCACAACCCTGAGTCAATTCTTTGTAGAAGTACATTTGGCAGTGAATACAGCTGTGAGGCTATTTGGGTAACACCTGGATTGTACAATATTTGCCCATTATATATTTTTTGTAATTATTCAAGCTCTGTCAAGTTGATTGTTCAAATCAAATCTATCACAGTGCAGGTGCATTTATACGGAGACTTGATTACACACAAGTGGATTGTATTTATCATCATTAGTCATTTAGGTCAACATGGGATCATTCAGAGATCCTCACTGAACTTCTGGAGAGTTTGCTGCACTGAAAGTAAAGGGGCTGAATAATTTTGCACGCCCAATTTTTCAGTTTTTGATTTGTTAAAAAAGTTTGAAATATCCAATAAATGTCGTTCCACTTCATGATTGTGTCCCACTTGTTGTTGAATCTTCACAAAAAAAATACAGTTTTATATCTTTATGTTTGAAGCCTGAAATGTGGCAAAAGGTCGCAAAGTTCAAGGGGGCCGAATACTTTTGCAAGGCACTGTACCTTAGCTTTCTTGGGAACAGGAACAATGGTGGCCCTCTTGTAGCATGTGGGAACAGCAGACTAGGATAGGGATTGATTGAATATGTCTGTAAACGTACCAGCCAGCTGGTCTGCGCATGCTCTGAGGACGCGACTAGGGATGCCCTCTGGGCCGGCAGCCCTGTGAGGGTTAACACGTTTAAATGTTTTACTCACATTGGCTGTGGTGAAGGAGAGCCTGCAGGTTTTGGTAGCGGGCCGTGTCGGTGGCACTGTATTGTCCTCAAAGCGAGCAAAGAAGTTGTTTAGTTTGTCTGGGAGCAAGACATCGGGGTCCGCAACGGGGCTGGTTTTCTTTTTGTAGTCCGTGATTGATTGTAGTCCGTGATTGACTGTAGACCCTGCCACATACCTCTCGTGTCTGAGCCGTTTAATTTCGACTCTACTTTGTCTCTATACTGACACTTAGCTTGTTTGATTGCCTTGTTGATCATAGCCAGACAGACATTTTCATGTCTTTCCATAGATTTCCATGCTGATTTCAGTCAAACTGTAACTAGGCCACTCAGGAACATTCAACGTTGTCTTGGTAAGCAGCTCCAGTGTAGATTTGGCCTTGTGTTTTAGGCTATTATCCTGCTTAAAGGTGAATTCATCTTGTCAATGACTAGCATACCCATAACATGATGCAGCCACCACCATGCTTGAAAATATGAAGAGTGGTACTCAGTGATGTGTTGGATTTACGCCAAACATAACACTTTGTATTCAGGACAAAAAGTTAATTTCTTTGCCCCATTTATTTGCACGTTTACTTAATTTCCTTGTTGCAAACAGGATGCATGTTTTGGAATATTTGTATTCTGTTCATGCTTCCTTCTTTTCACTCTGTAATTTAGGTTAGTATTGTGGAGTCACTACAATGTTGTTGATCCATCCTCAATTTTCTCCTATCACAGCCATTAAACTCCGTAACGGTTTTAAAATCTCCATTGGCCTCATGGTGAAATCTGAGAATTTTCCTTCCTCTCTAGCAACTGTTAGGATGGACACCTGTATCATTGTAGTGACTGGGCGTATTGATACATCATCCAAAGTGTAATTAATAACTTCACCGTGCTCAAAGGGATATTCAGTGTCTGCTTTTTTTTTTTTAAATATGTTTTACAATTCTATCAATCGGTGCCATTCTTTGCGAGGCATTGAAAAACCTCTCTGGTATTTGTGGTTGAATCTGTGCTTGAAATTCACTACTCAATTTAAGGATCTTAGAGATAATTGTATGAGCAGAGATGGGGTAGTCATTCAAAAATCATATTGATCACTATTATTGAACAATTTATGCAATTTATGTGATTTGTTGTTGCACATGTTTTACTATTTACTTATTTAGGTTTGCCATAACAATGGGTTGAATACTTATTGACTCAAGACATTTCAGCTTTACATTTTTTTTTTTATAAAATAAAATAAATGTTCTACAAACAAAATTCCACTTTGACGCTATGGGGTATTGTGTGTAGATCAGTGACACAAAATCTAAATGTAATCCATTTTAAATTCAGGCTCTAACACAACTAATTGTGGGAAAAGAGTGTGAATACTTCCCGAATGCACTGGAAGTGCTCGAGATGCAATTCTACGAAAGTAAACACCAGGTGGTGATATGAGCTGATCATCTTTATGGAGAGGGCCCTGACACGCAGCATTGCAACACGTGTTAGGTCAGTTACTCTGCAGTTTTAGGAGACACATGCTAGCCTGAGGCAGGGGGAATAGCCTCGCTTTGTATTCACAGCCTCTGACTCGGCATATAATATCACAGTGCTGATTTTTGATGTTTTTTTGGTTGCTGGCACTTTTGCAAAACTAGCAGTTTAACTTGGAAAAAGGTAGAAAATATGGACATATGGGGTTGTGAATAAACAAATACCACACAAGTCGCCTTGTAGATGCCTTCTTATTTTCCTCACTTATTCTCTCCCTCTTCTTGTCTCTGTTGGAGGACTTTGTGCAAGTACTGAGTGTCTGCGTGCCAAAAACAATGCATGTGCTGCTGTGTGTGTGTGTGTGTGTGTGTGTGTGTGTGTGTGTGTGTGTGTGTGTGTGTGTGTGTGTGTGTGTGTGTGTGTGTGTGTGTGTGTGTGTGTGTGTGTGTGTGTGTGTGTGTGTGTGTGTGTGTGTGTGTGTGTGTGTGTGTGTGTGTGTGAGAGAGAAATTGTGCAGGTGGCACAGTAGAAGCTGCTGAAGTAATGCCCAACACACAAGACACACGCAACAGCTGTGATTCCCCCCCCCCCCCCCTACGCCGTGCCAACGACTCTGTGCCAGTGCCAGTCTATGCAGATAAAAAAAAGGACATACTGATAATAACACACATCACATCAGGCCATGTCAGCACCACTCTCCCTTTGGAAAACGTCCTGTTTACCACAGCGGGCTTTCCTGGTAGCCTCGCAAGCCGCCTGATGTCGGGAGCTCACATGAATGTTTGCTGCACGGAGCGGTAATTAGTCAGGCTACTTTGCTGGACTAAACGCAAGTTAAATATAGTGACAACACCATACTGCATTGGCACACTGAGCTTCGATACATACCAGAATTGTGATGAGATTTCTCTATGGAGGCTTAAATCAAATCTTTGTGATTGTACTTTTATACAATGTAAAAAATATTTTAAAAAGAGACTCAGAGCTGTTTGCACTTCTCTATGTAGATATGCATTACGATTTGAAGTAGCACCCTATTTGCTATATAGCGCACTAATTGTGACCACTATGTAGGGAATAGGGTGCCATTTCGGATGCAAACTGTGTCAGCTCACACTGTGCCGAGCGGAGCTTAAAGAGATTTATCAAACAGCATTGTGTTAGCCTCTATTTAAAGACGTGCATAACAACCAGAATCTATGAAGACAGCATCGTTGTAAACAAGTTGTATGAATCATTCATATCAACAATAACTCTGTGTATCTTTCCCTTCTGTCATCCCTCCACTATCTGTTCAATGAGAATCAGAAAATAGGAAAAGGGTGGGAGTTTTCACTCCTTAAAAAAAAAAAAAGATTCTCCAGATGCTTGGGCAGTTATCTCTAACAATTAAATGCAACATTGTATAAAAATAAACAGGAAGAAGCCAAACAAACACACACACACACACACACACACACACACACACACACACACACACACACACACACACACACACACACACACACACACACACACACACACACACACACACACACACACACACACACACACACACACACACACACTTTGACACTCTACTTCAAGATATTTCCTGTTATCCACAACAGTCTCTCTCCCTGTTTCACATCCTTATCACTCCCTCTCCCCCCTCCCAATTTAACCCTGCTGATAGTGACATACTAGCCTGTACCACAGTTTTCCGGACCAAGTGACCCGACCAGAAAAAATCGTACACTCACTATATAGAATCCTTGGGGTTCTGATTAAAGAACCCTACAAAAGGGTTCTTTATAGAACCTTAAGGGCTGCTATATGAAGTTATATAATCATTTTTAGTACTATATAGGAACCTTTTTCTAAGAGTGTAGTTTTAGCCAATAACTAGGACCTGCAGGTTTCCCTGGTCAGGTCTTGGCAGAGGTACAGATAAAAAACCCCCATGACCATTCTCTCTCCAGGTACTGTAGGTCAGTGTATGGGTCAAGGGCAGAGCTCCAGCTCGTTCTTAATGACCTATCTGAGGTATTCAGGGGCCTCAGCTACATGCCCCCACACACACTACCAGGGACTAACAGACAGAACCAAAGGTTGACATTATTTAGATGGATGGAACGAAAGAGTCAATGACTAGGAGGGAAACGTTTGAGACGTTTGCCATGTCATGCAGGGCTTTACAGTAAAGAGAGAGAGAGAGGGGTATAGAGACAGAGAGAGGTAGAAAGACAGAGAGAGGGGTAGAGAGAGAGAGGGGTAGAAAGGGAGAGGGGTAGAGAGACAGAAAGAGGGGTAGAAAGAGAGAGAGATGGGTATAGAGACAGAGAGAGAGGGGTAGAGAGACAGAGAGAGGGGTAGAGAGACAGAGAGGGGTAGAGAGACAGAGAGAGAGGGGTAGAGAGACAGAGAGAGGGGTAGAGAGACAGAGAGGGGTAGAGAGACAGAGAGGGGTAGAGAGACAGAGAGTGGTAGAGAGACAGAGAGGGGTAGAGAGACAGAGAGGGGTAGAGAGACAGAGAAGGGTAGAGAGACAGAGGGGTAGAGAGACAGAGAGAGGGGTAGAGAGACAGAGAGAGAGGGGTAGAGAGACAGAGAGAGAGGGGTAGAGAGACAGAGAGAGAGGGGTAGAGAGACAGAGAGGGGTAGAGAGACAGAGAGAGGGGTAGAGAGACAGAGAGAGAGGGGTAGAGAGACAGAGAGGGGTAGAGAGACAGAGAGAGGGATAGAGAGACAGAGAGGGGTAGAGAGACAGAGAGGGGTAGAGAGACAGAGCGGTAGAGAGACAGAGAAGGGTAGAGAGACAGAGTGGGGTAGAGAGACAGAGAGGGGTAGAGAGACAGAGAGGGGTAGAGAGCGAGAGAGAGGGGTAGTGAGAGAGAGAGAAGGGTAGAGAGACAGAGAGAGGGGTAGAGAGACAGAGAGAGGGGTAGAGAGACAGAGAGGGGTAGAGAGACAGAGATAGAAAGTTAGAGACAGAGAGAGGGGTAGAAAGAGAGAGAGAGGGGTAGAGAGAGAGAGAGAGAGAGAGAAAGGTAGAGAGACAGAGAGTGGGGTAGAAAGACAGAGAGAGGGTAGGAGGAAGGGTGAACGAAGATGGCTGAACTCGAGAAAAAACAGGGAGCTTTAAAACAGAATCGGAAAACAACATTCTACAACAAAAACAAAAAGAGGAATGAGATATGTCTCGATTGCCCTGGAGAATGTAAGGTCATATACTGTAGCTCAGGTACCTCATATTGACTGACTGACGGATTGACGGACGGACGTGTGATTTAGGTCAATGGAACGAAAGGGCCTTTACCACCTGGAACTACTGCCACAGACCAGGGGGTTTACAGTGTGTGTGTATATATATATAGAGAAAAGAGGAAAATATATAAATATATATATATGAGAGAGAGAGGGGGGGGGGTAGAGGGAGATAGACGCGTGTCCTTGTGTGTTTTGGGAAGGTGTGGGGGGCAGGGACGAGGCGTGTCGACAGCCCAGTGATCTGATTGGCCGACAGACGTGTGCCAGAATTTAGAGCCAGAAGCAGAACAGCATGTGCCGTGGAGACCCTGAACGGCCAACACACACCCCCACTATTAATCACATTTATACGCTAAGAAAAACAAAAATACACACGTACTATACAGACAAAAAGTATTAATCCTCCCAAAACAACTGCCAACCAACTGCCAACCATATACAGTAATATAGTGTATAATAGCAATAGCTAAAGTAAGCCTTATACAGTGCATTCGGAAAGTATTCAGACCCCTTGACCTTTTCCAAATTATGTTACATTACAGCCTTTTTCTGAAATTGATTAAATTACTTTTTTTGCTTATCAATCTACACACAATAATACACCAAAATGACGAAGCAAAAACAGGTTTTTAAATGTATTAAAAATAAAAAACAGAAAAACATTATTTACATAAGTATTCAGACATTTTGCTATAAGACTCGAAATTGAGCTCAGTTGCATCCTGTTCCCATTGTTCATCCTTGAGATGTTTGGAGTCCACCTGTGGTAAATTAAATTGATTGGACATGATTTAGAAAGGCCCACATGTCTATTTAAGGTCCCACAGTTGATAGTGCATGTCAGAGCAAAAACCAAGTCGTAGGGATTGTCTGTAGAGCTCCGATACAGGATTGTGTCGAGGCACAGATCTGGGGAAGGGTACCAAAACATTTCTGCAGCATTGAAGGTCTTCAAGAACACAGTGGCCTCCATCATTCTTAAGTGGAAAAAAGTTTGGAACCACCAAGACTCTTCCTAGAGTTGGCAGCCCGGCCAAACTGAGCAAAAGGGGGAGAAGGACCTTGTTCAGGGAGGTTGACCAAGAACCTGATGGTCACTCTGACAGAGCTCCAGAGTTCCTCTGTGGAGTTGGGAGAACCTTCCAGAAGGAAAACCATCTCTGCAGCCCCCCACCAATCAGGCCTTTATGGTAGAGTGTCCATTCTTGGACTCCAAGAATAAGGCTGTAACGTAACAAAATGTGGAAAAAGTCATGGGGTCTAAATACTTTCCGAAGGCACTGTGCAGTGCATTCAGAAAGTATTCAGACCCCTTCCCTTTTTACGCATTTTGTTACTTTACAACCTTCATCTAAAATGGATTAAATAAAACAATTCTGATCAATCTACACACAATACCCGTTCGGTGTAGATGGCGACACAATCAGAAGCCTTTATGGGGGTATGAGTCACAGTGGTGCGGCGTGTGTACAGTCGTGGCCAAATGTTGAGGATGACACAAATATTAATTTTCATAAAGTCTGCTGCCTCAGTTTGTATGATGGCAATTTGCATATACTCCAGAATGTTATCAGATGAAGCTGACATGTCAGTGATTCTCTCTTTAGCACAGGTGTGAGTGTTGATGAGGACAAGACTGGAGATCACTCTGTCATGCTGATTGAGTTTGAATAACAGACTGGAAGCTTCAAAAGGAGGGTGGTGCTTGGAATCATTGTTCTTCCTCTGTCAACCATGGTTACCTGCAAGGAAACAAGTGCCGTCATCATTGCTTTGCACAAAAAGGGCTTCAGAGGCAAGGATATTGCTGCTAGTAAGATTACACCTAAATCAACCATTTATCGGATCATCAAGAACTTCAAGGAGAACGGTTCAATTGTTGTGAAGAATGCTTCAGGGCACCCAAGAAAGTCCAGCAAGCGCCAGGACCGTCTCCTAAAGTTGATTCAGCTGCGGGATCGGGGCACCACCAGTACAGAGCTTGCTCAGGAGTGCATCTCCACGCACAGTGAAGCGAAGATTTTTAGAGGATGGCCTGGTGTCAAGAATGGCAGCAAAGAAGCCACTTCTCTCCAGGGAAAACATCAGGGACAGACTGATATTCTGCAAAAGGTACAGGGATTGGACTGCTGAGGACTGGGGTAAAGTCATTTTCTCTGATGAATCCCCTTTCCGATTGTTTGGGGCATCCGGGAAAACGCTTGTCCGGAGAAGACAAGGTGAGCGCTACCATCAGTCCTGTGTCATGCCAACAGTAAAGCATCCTGAGACCATCTCTCTCACAATTTTGCCTAAGAACACAGCCATTAATAAAGAATGGTACCAACACATCCTCAGAGAGCAACTTCTCCAAACCATCCAGGAACAGTTTGGTGACGAACATGGCCTTTTCCAGCATAATGGAGCACCTTGCCATAAGGCAAAAGTGATAACTAAGTGGCTCTGGGAACAAAACATTGATATTTTGGGTCCATGGCCAGGAAACTCCCCAGACCTTAATCCTATTGAGAACTTGTGGTCAATCCTCAAGAGGCGTGTGGACAAATTCTGACAAACTCCAAGCATTGATTATGCAAGAATGGGCTGCCATCAGTCAGGATGTGGCCCAGAAGTTAATTGACCGCATGCCAGGGCGGATTGCAGAGGTCTTGAAAAATAAGGGTCAACACTGCAAATATTGACTCTTTGCATCAACTTCATGTAATTGTCAATAAAAGCCTTTGACACTTTTGAAATGCGTGTATTTATACTTCAGTATTCCATAGTAACATCTGACAAAAATATATGAAGATACTGAAGAAGCAAACTTTGTGGAAACTAATATTTTTTCATATTTTTCATAATATCATTCTCAATTTTTTTGCCATGACTGTACACCGAGTATACCAAACATTAGGAACATCTTCCTAACATTGAGTTGCACCCCCCCCCCTTTCTCTCAAAACAGCCTCAATTTGTCGGGGCATGGTGTCGAAAGCATTCCACAGGGATGCTGGCTCATGTTGACTCCAATTCTTCCCACAGTTGTGTAAAGTTGGCTGGATGTAGTTTGGGTGGTGGACCGTTCTTGATACACACAGGACGCTGTTGAGCGTTTAAAAAAACAAACAGCAGCGTTGCAGTTCTTGACACAAACCGGTGGACCTGGCAACTACTACCATACACCGTTCAAAGGCACTTTATTTTGTCTTATCCATTCACCCTCGGAATGGCACACACACAATCCATGTCTCAATTGTCTCAAGGCTTACTACAAATCATTCTTTAACCCGTCTCCTCCCCTTTATCTACACTGACTGAAGTGGGTTTAACAAGTGACATCAATAAGGGAACATAGCATTCAGCTGGATTCACCTGGTCAGTCTGTGTCATGGAAACAGCAGGTGATCGGTAATGTTTTGTACACTCAGTGTATAGTTAGTTATATCCATTGAATCTATTTCTATAGTTATAATAACCAACATAGGTTGGTCAGAATCAGATCACCAACTACATTTACACATACTCAGGATTGTACTTGGTGATATGGTGTTGCTAGTGATAGACAACATTAAGAGAGAATACAGACTGCGGAGTTTAAACAAAGTTGACATACATTATATACAACTAGTTAGAGTTATAAGAGAATGAGCAGATATACAAATATACAGTAGGTATGCGGTTGACATACAGTGGGTATGCGGTTGACATACAGTGGGTATACGGTTGACATACAGTGGGTATACAGTTGATATACAGTGGGTATACGGTTAACATACAGTGGATATACAGTTAACATACAGTGGGTATGCAGTTGATATACGGTTGACATACAGTGGGTATGCGGTTGACATACAGTGGGTATACGGTTGACATACATTGGGTATACGGTTGACATACAGTGGGTATACGGTTGACATACAGTGGGTATGCGGTTGACATACAGTGGGTATACGGTTGACATACAGTGGGTATGCGGTTGATATATACAGTGTGTATGCGGTTGATATACAGCGGGTATGCGGTTGATATATACAGTGTGTATGCGGTTGATATACAGTGTGTATGCGGTTGATATATACAGTGGGTATGCGGTTGATATATACAGTGTGTATGCGGTTGATATACAGTGGGTATGCGGTTGATATATACAGTGTGTATGCAGTTGATATACAGTGTGTATGCGGTTGATATATACAGTGGGTATGCGGTTGATATATACAGTGTGTATGCGGTTGATATATACAGTGTGTATGCGGTTGATATATACAGTGTGTATGCGGTTGATATACAGTGGGTATGGGGTTGATATATACAGTGTGTATGCGGTTGATATACAGTGGGTATGCGGTTGATATATACAGTGTGTATGCGGTTGATATACAGTGGGTATGCGGTTGATATATACAGTGTGTATGCGGTTGATATACAGTGTGTATGCGGTTGATATATACAGTGGGTATGCGGTTGATATATACAGTGTGTATGCGGTTGATATACAGTGGGTATGCGGTTGATATACAGTGGGTATGCGGTTGATATATACAGTGTGTATGTGGTTGATATACAGTGGGTATGCGGTTGATATATACAGTGGGTGTGTGGTTGATATATACAGTGGGTGTGTGGTTGATATAAGGTTGACATACAGTGTGTATGCGGTTGATATATACAGTGGGTATACGGTTGATATACAGTAGGTATGCGGTTGATATACAGTTAACATACAGTGGATATGCGGTTGACATACAGTAGGTATGCGGTTGATATACAGTGGGTATACGGTTGACATACAGTGGGTATGCGGTTGACATACAGTGGGTATACGGTTGACATACAGTGAGTATGCGGATGACATACAGTGGGTATACAGTTAACATACAGCGGGTATGCGGTTGATATACAGTGGGTATGTGGTTGATATAAGGTTGACATACAGTGGGTATGCGGTTAACATACAGCGGGTATGCAGTTGATATACAGTGGGTATGTGGTTGATATAAGGTTGACATACAGTGGGTATGCAGTTGATATACAGTGGGTATGTGGTTGATATAAGGTTGACATACAGTAGGTATGCAGTTGATATACAGTGGGTATGTGGTTGATATAAGGTTGACATACAGTGGGTATGCAGTTGATATACAGTGGGTATGCGGTTAACATACAGCGGGTATGCAGTTGATATACAGTGGGTATGTGGTTGATATAAGGATGACATACAGTGGGTATGCAGTTGATATACAGTGGGTATGCGGTTAACATACAGTGGGTATACGGTCGATATACAGTGGGTATGTGGTTGATATAAGGTTGACATACAGTGGGTATGCAGTTGATATACAGTGGGTATGCGGTTAACATACAGTGGGTATACGGTTGATATACAGTGGGTATGTGGTTGATATAAGGTTGACATACAGTGGGTATGCAGTTGATATACAGTGGGTATGCGGTTAACATACAGCGGGTATGCGGTTGATATACAGTGGGTATGCAGTTGCCATACAGTGGGTATACGGTTGACATACAGTGGGTATACGGTTAACATACAGTGGGTATGCAGTTAACATACAGCGGGTATGCGCTTGATATAAAGTGGGTATGCGGTTGACATACAGTTAACATACAGTGGGTATACGGTTAACATACAGTGGGTATGCAGTTAACATACAGTGGGTATACGGTCAACATACAGTGGGTATACAGTTAACATACAGTGGGTATACAGTTAACATACAGTGGGTATACAGTTAACATACAGTGGGTATGCAGTTGATATACGGTTGACATACAGTGGGCATACGGTTAACATACAGTGGGTATGCAGTTGATATACGGTTGACATACAGTGGGTATACGGTTAACATACAGTGGGTATACGGTTATCATACAGTGGGTATACAGTTAACATACAGTGGGTATATGGTTAACATACAGTGGATATACGGTTAACATACAGTAGGTATGCAGTTTATATAGAGTTGACATACAGTGGGTACACAGTTAACATACAGTGGGTATACGGTTAACATACAGTGTGTATACGGTTAACATACAGTGGATATACAGTTAACATACAGTGGGTATACAGTTAACATACAGTGGATATACGGTTAACATACAGTGGATATACAGTTAACATACAGTGGGTATGCAGTTGATATATGGTTGACATACAGTGGGTATACGGTTAACATACAGTGGGTATACGGTTATCATACAGTGGGTATACAGTTAACATACAGTGGGTATGCGGTTAACATACAGTGGGTATACAGTTAACATACAGTGGGTATGCGGTTAACATACAGTGGGTATACGGTTGATATACAGTGGGTATGTGGTTGATATAAGGTTGACATACAGTGGGTATGCAGTTGATATACAGTGGGTATACGGTTAACATACAGCGGGTATGCGGTTGATATACAGTGGGTATGTGGTTGATATAAGGTTGACATACAGTGGGTATGCAGTTGATATACAGTGGGTATGCGGTTAACATACAGTGGGTATACGGTCGATATACAGTGGGTATGTGGTTGATATAAGGTTGACATACAGTGGGTATGCAGTTGATATACAGTGGGTATGCGGTTAACATACAGTGGGTATACAGTTGATATACAGTGGGTATGTGGTTGATATAAGGTTGACATACAGTGGGTATGCAGTTGATATACAGTGGGTATGCGGTTAACATACAGCGGGTATGCGGTTGATATACAGTGGGTATGCAGTTGCCATACAGTGGGTATACGGTTGACATACAGTGGGTATACGGTTAACATACAGTGGGTATGCAGTTAACATACAGCGGGTATGCGCTTGATATAAAGTGGGTATGCGGTTGACATACAGTTAACATACAGTGGGTATACGGTTAACATACAGTGGGTATGCAGTTAACATACAGTGGGTATACAGTTAACATACAGTGGGTATACAGTTAACATACAGTGGGTATACAGTTAACATACAGTGGGTATGCAGTTGATATACGGTTGACATACAGTGGGCATACGGTTAACATACAGTGGGTATGCAGTTGATATACGGTTGACATACAGTGGGTATACGGTTAACATACAGTGGGTATACGGTTATCATACAGTGGGTATACAGTTATCATACAGTGGGTATACAGTTAACATACAGTGGGTATATGGTTAACATACAGTGGATATACGGTTAACATACAGTAGGTATGCAGTTGATATACAGTTGACATACAGTGGGTACACAGTTAACATACAGTGGGTATACGGTTATCATACAGTGGGTATACAGTTAACATACAGTGGGTATGCGGTTAACATACAGTGGGTATACTGTTAACATACAGTGGGTATGCGGTTAACATACAGTGGGTATACGGTTGATATACAGTGGGTATGTGGTTGATATACAGTGGGTATACGGTTAACATACAGTGGGTATACGGTTGATATACAGTGGGTATGTGGTTGATATAAGGTTGACATACAGTGGGTATGCAGTTGATATACAGTGGGTATGCGGTTAACATACAGTGGGTATACGGTTGATATACAGTGGGTATGTGGTTGATATAAGGTTAACATACAGCGGGTATGCGGTTGATATACAGTGGGTATGTGGTTGATATAAGGTTGACATACAGTGGGTATGCAGTTGATATACAGTGGGTATGCGGTTGACATACAGTGGGTATACGGTTAACATACAGTGGGTATACGGTTAACATACAGTGGGTATACGGTTATCATACAGTGGGTATACGGTTATCATACAGTGGGTATACAGTTAACATACAGTGGGTATACGGTTATCATACAGTGGGTATACGGTTATCATACAGTGGGTATACAGTTAACATACAGTGGGTATACGGTTAACATACAGTGGATATACGGTTAACATACAGTAGGTATGCAGTTGATATATGGTTGACATACAGTGGGTATGCAGTTGATATACAGTGGGTATGCAGTTGATATACAGTGGGTATGTGGTTGATATAAGGTTGACATACAGTGGGTATGCAGTTGATATACAGTGGGTATACGGTTAACATACAGTGAGTATACGGTTAACATACAGTGGGTATACGGTTGATATACAGTGGGTATATGGTTGATATACAGTGGGTATGCAGTTGATATAAGGTTGACATACAGTGGGTATGCAGTTGATATACAGTGGGTATGCGGTTAACATACAGCGGGTATGCGGTTGATATACAGTGGGTATGCAGTTGATATACAGTGGGTATACGGTTGACATACAGTGGGTATACGGTTAACATACAGTGGGTATACGGTTAACATACAGTGGGTATACGGTTATCATACAGTGGGTATACGGTTAACATACAGTGGATATACGGTTAACATACAGAAGGTATGCAGTTGATATACGGTTGACATACAGTGGGTATACAGTTAACATACAGTGGGTATATGGCTAACATACAGTGGGTATATGGCTAACATACAGTGGGTATACGGTTAACATACAGTGGGTATACAGTTAACATACAGTTAACATACAGTGGGTATGCGGTTAACATACAGTGGGTATACGGTTGATATACGGTTAACATACAGTGGGTATACGGTTGATATACAGTGGGTATGATGTTGATATACGGTTGATATGCGGATGCAATACGGTTGATACACGGTTGACATACAGTAGGTATGATGTTGATATACGGTTGATATACGGTGGGTATACGGTTGACATACAGTGGGTATGATGTTGATATACGGTTGATATTAGCCCAAACAACTACCACTTCCCCTACTGTATTTATTTATTTATTTTGCTCCTTTGCACATTCTTCCACTGCAAATCTACCATTCCAGTGTTTTACTTGCTATATTGTATTTACTTCGCCACCATGGCCTTTTTTTGCCTTTACCTCCCTTATCTCGCCTCATTTGCTCACATTGTATATAGACTTATTTTTCTACTGTATTATTGACTGTATGTTTGTTTTACTCCATGTGTAACTCCATGTTGTTATCTATCTTTATCATGGCCAGGTCGCAATTGTAAATGAGAACTTGTTCTCAACTTGCCTACCTGGTGAAATAAAGGTGAAATAAATAAAATTAAAATTAAATGTTTGATACAGTTACATGAATTCCATTCCAGCCATTACAATGAGCCCGTCCTCCTATAGCTCCTCCCACCAGCCGCTGGTGCGTTCTGGGAACTTGGTAGCTGTGGATATTGTCATTGTTGTGTCCATGTAGAGGAGAAGGATGATGGGTGCGTGTATGTGTGTGCGTGTCTTACCGTGAGGGAGGTGAAGGTCAGGCAGATTCCTCCAAAGCCGTTGAAGGAGACCGCGATGAAAATGAGGGCCGAGAGTTCTGGAGGAGGAACGAGGAGACAAGAGGACAGAGTGAGGGCGATCTATGTGTGCAGTGTAATGTGATAAGCAGAAGTTGTGTTTAATGTCATTTCCTGTACATTTAGTGTTCATTTACATGTGGTTTACAGTTGCTTAGGATTCTTACCTTCAGGGTTATAGGCAGCTCCAGCTATCATGGCACAAGAGAAAGCAAAACACGCGCTGCAAGAGAGAGAGAGTTGATGATGACGCTGACTGGTGAAGACAATGATGATGACGATGGTTGTGAAGATAATGATTAAGGTCACAAAGATGATGAAGATGATAATTGTTTAAATAATATTAATGATGACAATGCTCAATGATAATTGCGATGATAGTAATCACGTAATAATAATAATCACGATGATGACGATGATGAAGATGACAATCCCCGTGTAGATGATGATGATATACTATGATGATGACGACGATGTGTCCCGTCTTTTACCTGCCGAGGAGGCGGAGTGGGCGGGGCCCGTACTTGTCCATCAGGATACCTAGCGGCAGAGTGGCTGCACTCAGCAGGAAGGAGCCAATGGTAAAGCCCAGATTCAACATCTCTTCCTGGTCCACGCAGCTATGCCAGATACCACTGTCCCACGAACTGATGTTACTGAACACTGTCTCATTGTCTGGGGGGGGGGGGGGTGGAGAGATGGAAGAGAGAGGGGGAGAAGGAGAAGGGTAAGGAGGTGGAGAGAGAGAGGGGAGTATACAAGACACAGGAATCCACATGTGCTATAGACATATATTATCTATGGACGTATACAGGGGCAAATCCCAAGTTCCACTGGAGTTAAATTGTCACTTAGTCAAGCATTGATATCAGTGGTAGTTAGGATTCACCCCACCGTATCTATGCACAGGTTTATGTGTACCTGGGGTCAATTCCATTTCAATTCCAGACAATTCAGGAAGTACACTGAAATTCTCTTAAATGCTTTTCAATGGGGAACATTTTGAATTGGCATTTGGTCTTCTTTCTGAATTGACTGGAATTGAAATGGAATGGACTCCAACCCTGAAGTATACCATATCCCTGTGTGAGTGTTACCATGGATGGGGACGTACTTATGCAGAGGTGTGAGTAGAAGCCCTCGTTCTTGAGCATGATGAGTAGCGATCCCCAGCCCAGCAGCACAGCAGAGAACAGCAGGTTCTCTATGACCGCAGTCACCGCCATCCACCAGCGCCTACGATAGGCCTGGGCCAGAGAAGGAGCCATCGCTGCTCTGGGGGGAGAGAGAGAGAGAGAGAGAGAGAGAGAGAGAGAGAGAGAGAGAGAGAGAGAGAGAGAGAGAGAGAGAGAGAGAGAGAGGGAGGGGGGGAGGGGGAGGGGGAGGGAGAGGGAGAGGGAGAGAGGGAAAGGGAGGTAGCGAGAGAGTTTAACATTTAACAATCCCTTCTTACAGAATTAAGTACCGCACCTTCTGTAGCTCAGTTGGTAGAGCATGGCGCTTGTAACGCCAGGGTAGTGGGTTCGATCCCCGGAACCACCCATACGTAGAATGTATGCACACATGACTGTAAGTCGCTTTGGATAAAAGCGTCTGCTAAATGGCATATATTATTATATTATATTACACACAGTCCGTACAGAACTTCAATGTTGCATCAACAACTTCAAAGGTCTACAAAAACTACAAAATACATATCAAAGCAAGAAAGGATGTGTTTTTTTTAAGTATACAGCTACTTTCCTCCTCACTTTCATCTGAGCTCAGAGAGCAACAAAAAGAGAGGAACCGCAATACAAATTCTCTGTGGGATACTACTACTGAGAGTGAGGTTAACCCCATGACTGACTCATCATCACCACCATAACTCTGGTTTCCGGAAAGACGCTGTGATGAATGGTTTCTCTGCCAGTTCTGTTATAATCCCTGAATATGTTGACATTGACTATAAAATATATAAAACATTCTATGAAACATATAAAACATATAAAACATTCTATAAAACATATAAAACATTCTATAAAACATTCTATGAAACATATAAAACATTCTATGAAACATAAAACATTCTATAAAACATTCTATAAAACATATAAAACATTCTATAAAACATATAAAGCATTCTATAAAACATTCTATAAAACATATAAAACATTCTATAAAACATTCTATGAAACATATAAAACATTCTATAAAACATTCTATAAAACATATAAAACAGTCTATAAAACATATAAAACATTCTATAAAACATTCTATAAAACATATAAAACATTCTATAAAACCTATAAAACATTCTATAAAACATTCTATAAAACATTCTATAAAACATATAAAACATTCTATAAAACATATAAAACATTCTATAAAACATATAAAACATTCTATAAAACATTCTATAAAACATATAAAGCATTCTGTAAAACATATAAAACATTCTATAAAACATATAAAACATTCTATAAAGCATTCTATGAAACATATAAAACATTCTATAAAACATATAAAGCATAAAACATTCTATAAAACATATAAAGCAATCTATAAAACATATAAAACATTCTATAAAACATATAAAACATATAAAACATTCTATAAAGCATTCTATGAAACATATAAAACATTCTACAAAACATATAACACATTCTATAAAACATATAAAGCATATAAAACATTCTATAAAACATATAAAGCATTCTGTAAGACATATAAAACATTCTATAAAACATATAAAACATTCTATAAAACATATAAAACATATAAAACATTTAAAGCATTCTATAAAACATTATATAAACATTCTATAAAACATATAAAACATTCTATAAAACATATAAAACATTCTATAAAACATATAAAACATTCTATAAAACATATAAAACATTCTATAAAACATTCTATAAAACATATAAAGCAATCTATAAAACATAAAACATTCTATAAAACATATAAAACATATAAAACATTCTATAAAGCATTCTATGAAACATATAAAACATTCTACAAAACATATAACACATTCTATAAAACATATAAAGCATATAAAACATTCTATAAAACATATAAAGCATTCTGTAAGACATAAAACATTCTATAAAACATTTAAAGCATTCTATAAAACATATAAAACATATAAAACATTATATAAAACATTTAAAGCATTCTATAAAACATTATATAAACATTCTATAAAACATATAGAGCATTCTATAAAACATATAAAGCATTCTATAAAACATTCTATAAAACATAAAACATTCTATAAAACATATAAAACATATAAAGCATTCTATAAAACATTCTATAAAACATAAAACATTCTATAAAACATATAAACCATTCTATAAAACATATAAAACATATAAACCATTCTATAAAACATTATATAAAACATATAAAACATTCTATAAAACATTCTATAAAACATATAAAACATTCTATAAAACATATAAAACATTCTATAGAACATATCGCTAAGCAAGAGGAGTATCCTAGAAACTCAGGGTTGGGCGGATTACCTGAAAAATAAGATTGTGGCCAGTAAAAGAGGTTAAAGGTCATTTGAATGATAAATACTCCAATAAACAGATGTAACAGATCAAATTATTTTATGAGTTGGATGATCAATTGTGCAAATACTCTGAATGTAGACTCTTCTAAGTTTGCAAAAACACATAGATCTGTCTGTGATGTAGTGCTGAACGATTAACCAAAACATTGGTTCTTTATCGTCTTTGTCAGTTTCAATTGTTTGAATTCCATTGTTTTTTTGTTTTTGTTTTGTGAGCTCAATACGCACATTGCCAGTTCCTCTAGCGATAAATCAGACCAAGCCCGAATTAGGGAGTTTTAGTTTCCAACAGGCGAATATTCTACTTAGTTTAGTGCAGAAAACCTGGTAATTAACTACAATGACCATAGTCCATTGTGCGCCTACTTGTCCGCTCTGTGTGTTTCTTTTACGCCTGCTACATTAGAATGCGTGATCGAGAGCAGTTGCTTTGTGAGGAACTCTACCTGAAAATACATTATCTAAGTGATTGATAATTGTTATTCAGCAGTCATAGAAGTATGCCTTATTTACCTTGAAGATCAGCAGCTAGAGAAGAGATGACGTGGAATGAAACAATAAAGTAGTCAAATATATGTTTTATTATATACACAACAACCGCAATATTTTATTCAAATAATGTAACTAGATGGTGGTTAATAAGTGATAAGCCGGAATGGGCTGTCTAACGTCATTTTATTCATTGTTTTATTCTGTGTTGTTACAGCATTCAACCCACATAAATGCATAGTGCATTTAATGTTTACAAAAAATAATCGAAAACCATGATTATTTTTTGAACAATCGAACTTACCCCAAAAAGCACTAAATCGCTCAGCAACTGCTGCAAAGGCAGAACGGTAGATTTGAGAGTACTAATTTCCACTGTAACTAGAGGTTTAGCCGAGTAAGCAGCTGATTTTTGCTTGAGAAGTGAACAGGATGTGGCTGTGTTGACTAATTTCAAAATCCAATTAAAATGTGGGATGATTCAGTTCTCAGTAAGTGGGGGTCAGATGTTTTTTGGTTTAAAAAATATTTCCTGTGGAAAGCAACCAGGGAAAGCAAATGTTGCAGTTTTGGAGATTTCAAATAGATTAGAAAAAAGGGAAAGGCTTCCATTCCCACTGAAAGGTGACTTCAAAGCTGTGTGGCTCAGCACAGCTTTCATGAACTTGACATCTCAGTGTGTTTGAGGCAATCACTTGAAGCCCACATCTTGATATTAGATGAAGTAATCCAAAACGTAATCAGATTACTTGTGTTTACATATTTTTGGGGTTGATTACAGTTACTTCAGTTTTGTAATCTGATTATGTAATCCCGGTTACATGTAATCTGTTAATGGCCGATAAATTACAACCGATTTCAAGTTTTCATAACAATCGGTATCGGCATTTTTGGACACCGATTGTGGCCGATTTTTAAACAATGTACCTTTATTTAAATAGGCAAGTCAGTTAAGAAGATATTCTTATTTTATTTTTGTATTTTTTTTACCCCTTTTTTTCCCCAATTTCGTGGTATCCAATTGTTGTAGTAGCTACTATCTTGTCTTATCGCTACAACTCCCATACGGGCTCGGGAGAGACGAAGGTTGAAAGTCATGCGTCCTCCAATACACAACCCAACCAAGCCGCACTGCTTCTTAACACAGTGCGCATCCAACCCGGAAGCCAGCCGCACCAATGCGCCGGAGCCTGCGTGGCCGGCTGACTACCTGTTACGCGAGTGCAGCAAGAAGCCAAGGTAAGTTGCTAGCTAGCATTAAATGTATCTTGTAAAAAACAATCAACCTTAACATAAATCACTAGTTAACTACACATGGTTGATGATATTACTAGTTTATCTAGCGTGTCCTGCATTGCATTTAATCGATGCGGTGCCTGTTAATTTCTCATCGAATCACAGCCTACTTCTCCAAACGGGTGATGATTTAACAAGCGCATTTGCGAAAAAAGCACTGTTGTTGCACCAATGTGTACCTAACCATAAGCATCAATGCCTTTCTTTAAAATCAATACACAAGTATATATTTCTTAACCTGCATATTTAGTTAATATTGCCTGCTAATATGACTTTCTTTTAACTAGAGAAATTGTGTCACTACTCTTGCGTTCTGTGCAAAAGAGTCAGGGTATATGCAGCAGTTTGGGCCGCCTGGCTCTTTGCAAACTGTGTGAGGACCATTTGTTCCGAACAAAGACCGTAATTAATTTGCCAGAATTGCACATAATTATGACATAACATTGAAGGTTGTACAATGTAACAGCACTATTTAGACTTAGGGATGCCACCCGTTAGATAAAATACGTAACGGTTCTGTATTTCACTGAAAGAATAAACATTTTGTTTTCGAAATTATAGTTTCCGGATTTGGCCATATTAATGACCTAAGGCTCGTATTTCTGTGTGTTATCATGTTATAATTAAGTCTATGATTTGATATTTGATAGAGCAGTCTGACTGAGCAGTGGTAGGCATCAGCAGGCTCGTAAGCATTCATTCAAACAGCACTTTTGTGCGTTTGCCAGCAGCTCTTCCCTGTGCTTCAAGCATTGAGCTGTTTATGACTTCAAGTCTATCAACTCCCGAGATTAGGCTGGTGTAACCGATGTGAGATGGCTAGCTAGTTAGCGGGGTGCGCACTAATAGCGTTTCAATCGGTGCGGGACTCGCTCTGAGACCTTGAAGTAGTTGTTCCCCGCGGCATTTGTGGAGCAATGGATAACTATGCTTCGAGGGTGGATGTTTTTGATGTGTTCCTGGTTCGAGCCCAGGTAGGGGCAAGGAGAGAGGCGGAAGCTATACTGTTACACTGGCAATACTAAAGTGCCTACAAGAACATCCAATAGTCAAAGGAATATGAAATACAAATGGTATAGAGATAAATAGTCCTATAATTCCTAAAATAACTACAACCTTAAACCTCTTACCTGGGGATATTGAAGACTCATTTTAATAAAAGGAACCACCAGCTTTCATATGTTCTCATGTTCTGAGCCAGGAACTTAAATGTTGGCTTTTTTACATGGCACTGTCACGCCCTGACCATAGAGAGCCCTTGGTTCTCTATGGAGTAGAAGGTCAGGGCGTGACTAGGGGGTGTTCTAGTTAATTATTTCTATGTTGGTGTTTTGTATGGTTCCAAATTAGAGTTAGCTGGTAATCGTTGCATCTAATTGGGTATCATATTTAGGTAGCCATTTTTCCCACCTGTGTTTGTGGGATATTGTTTGTGTGTGTGCTGGTTGCACCAAGTAATTCCTGTTTCATTATTTGTTTACTGTTAATCTAATCACGCTGTGCCTTGGTCCGTCCATTTTCACGAGCGTGACAGAATATCCCACCAAGCAAGGACCAAGCAGCGTGTGACGGAGGTAAAGGAGTTTTGGACCTGGGAAGAAATCATGGGAGGTTGTGAGACCCTTCCTTGGAAGGAGACACCAGAAACCCCAAGGTTTTTTGGAGGGGGGCATAAGGGGTGGTTGGCCGAGCCAAGGAGAGAGCCAAAGCCCACCTGGGAGTCGATGGAGCAGTGTGAGGAGGGATATCGGAGAATGATGTTGGCTGGAAGTATGCTGCAGCGCAGGCGTGCTGAAGAGCGTGACACCAGTCCGGTGCCATCTGTGCCAGCTCCCCGCACTTGCCCTGAAGAGCCAGAGATCATCAGGGAGGCGATGGAGAAGTTGGGAGAAAGAGAGAGGAGAGAAATGTTGTGTAGGTGTGTTCTGCACTGCATCTGACCTGAAGAGCCTGTTAGCAATCTGGTGATTCCTGTGCCAGCTCTCCGCACCCTTCCTGAAGTGCGTGTCAACAGTCCGGTGCCACCTGTGCCGGCTCCACGCACCAGGCCTCCAGTGTGCCTTCCCAGTCCAGTACGTCCTGTGCCAGCTCCCTGCAGTCTCCCTGAAGTGTGTGTCACCAGTCCGGTGCCACCTGTGCCGGCTCCACGCACCAGGCCTCCAGTGTGCCTTCCCACTCCAGTACGTCCTGTGCCAGCTCCCTGCAGTCTCCCTGAAGTGCGTGTCACCAGTCCAGTGTCACCTGTGCCGGCTCCACGCACCAGGCCTCCAGTGTGCCTTCCCAGTCCAGTACGTCCTGTGCCAGCTCCCTGCAGTCTCCCTGAAGTGTGTGTCACCAGTCCAGTGTCACCTGTGCCGGCTCCACGCACCAGGCCTCCAGTGTGTCTCCCCAGGCCGGTACGTCCAGTGCCAGCTCCCTGCAGTCTCCCTGAAGTGCGTGTCACCAGTCCAGTGTCACCTGTGCCGGCTCCACGCACCAGGCCTCCAGTGCGCCTCCCCAGTCCCGCTCCAAGGCCGGAGCCTTCCTCTGCGCCAGTGCCCAGTCCAGATGCAGCATCCAGTCCTGCTCCAAGGCAGGAGCCTTCCTCTGCTCCGTTGCCCAGTCCAGGCACGGTGTCCAGTCCCGCTCCAGGGCAGGAGCCTTCCTCTGCACCAATACCCTGTCCAGGCATGGCGTCCAGCCCAGCTCCATGGCCAGAGCCCTCCTTTGCGCTGGTGCCCAGTCCAGGCACGGCATTCAACCCGGCACTATGGCCGGATCTGGGGTCTGGGCAGGGGCTACGACCTGCAACGGAGCCGCCACCAACACTAGTCAACCCCCCTACCCTCCCTATTTGGTTTCAGGTTTTGCGGCCGGAGTCCGCACCTTTGGGGGGAGGTACTGTCACACCCTGAACATAGAGTCCTTGTTTCTCTATGGAGTTGTTGGTCAGGGCGTGACTAAGGGGTGTTCTAGTTCATTATTTGTATGTTGGTGTTTTGTATAGTTCCCAATTAGAGGCAGCTGGTAATCGTTGCCTCTAATTGGGGATCATATTTAGGTAGCCACTTTTTCCACCTGTGTTTGTGGGATATTGTTTGTGTATGTGCTTGTTGCACCAAGGAAGTCACATTTCGTTATTTGTTTATTGTTTGTGTTTGAAAGTTTCACTTAAATAAAAGATGTGGAACTCTAATCACGCTGCGCCTTGGTCTGTCCATTTTCACGAGCATGACAGGCACATATTGCACTTATACTTTCTTCTCCAACACTTTGTTTTTGCATTATTTAAACCAAATTGAACATGTTTCATTATTTATTTGAGGCTAAATTGATTTTATTGATGTATTATATGAAGTTAAAATAAAAGTGTTCATTCAGTATTGTTGTAATTGTCATTATTACAAATAAATAAATCGTTCAATTAATCGGTATCGGCTTTTATTGGTCCTCCAATAATCGGTATCGGTATGGGCGTTGAAAAATCATAATTGGTCGACCTCTAGTTAGTACGTAATTCTGACCGTACAATAACTGCTTGAAAAAAAAACAGGGACAGTTTACCTGTTAGTGTAGGTGGAAAGATCTACCTGCCATGAGGAGGGAGAGAAGAATCAGGGATTGGTGTATAGAGGGATAAAGAGGACAAAAGAGCTGAATGGTGAGTAGAGTAGTGACCCCTGAATTGACCTTATTGCTGTGTGTCTGACTTCACGCCGTGGACCTATCAGGTATCAAACAGCAGGGACTGACACGAACACACATGCTGTTATTTGCACATGCCTATGGCACACACATATGCACACGGCCTGACATAGTGAGGGAGGGTTTAGACTCGTAAAATGTGCCTTGTAAAAAAATGAAATTCTAGTGAGGAGATTTTACTCCTGGGTATAACTCACAAATATGCATGTTTGCCTGTGGCCAATAGGCATGAAGTCTGTATGCATTAGAAAGTGGTTGTCAGATGTACAGTACCAGTCAAAAGTTTGGACACACATACTCATTCCAGGGTTTCTTTATTTTTACTATTTTCTACATTGTAGAATAATAATGAAGAGATCAAAACTATGAAATAACACATATCGAATCGTGTAGTAACAAAAAAAGTGTTAAACAAATATATTTTATATTTGAGAATCTACAAAGTAGCCACCCTTTGCCTTGATGACAGTTTTGCACACTCTTGGTATTCTCTCAACCAGCTTCATGAGGTAGGCACCTGGAAAGCATTTCAATTAACAGGTGTGCCTTGTTAAAAGTTCATTTGTGGAATTTTTTACCTTAATGTGTTTGTGCCAATCAGTTGCATTGTGACAAGGTAGGGGTGGTATACAGAAAATAGCCCTATTTAGTAAAAAACCAAGTCCATATTATGTCATGAACAGCTCAAATAAGCTAAGACAATGACAGTCCTTCAGGACTTTAAGACATGAAGGTCAGTCAATAAGGAAAATTTCAGAACTTTGAACATTTCTTCAAGTGCAGTCGCAAAAACCATCAAGCGCTGTCTCTCATGAGGACTGCCACAGGAAAGGAAGACCCAGAGTTACCTCTGCTGCTGAGGATAAGTTCATTAGAGTTACCAGCCTCAGAAATTGCAGGCCAAATAAATGCTTCAGATTTCAAGTAACAGACACATCTCAACATCAACTGTTCGGAGGAGACTGTGGGAACTCCTTCAAGACAGTTGGAAAAGCATTCCAGGTAAAGCTGGTTGAGAGAATGCCAAGAGTGTGCAAAGGGTGGCTACTTTGAAGAATCTCAAATATAAAATATATTTTGATTTGTTTAACACTTTTTTGGTTACTAAATTATTCCATGTGTGTTATTTTATAGTTTTGATGTCTTCACTATTATTCTACAATGTAGAAAATAGTACAAATAAAGAGAAACCCTTGAATGAGTAGGTATGTCCAAACTTTTGACTGGTACTGTAAGTGTGAATACATGCCATTCTATCTGTGACTGTGTGTGTAGGTAAAGCAGGTTTGACTGAGGGTCTATTACCTCTCTTGAACACGTGCCTGCAGCCAGACTGGGACTCCTGTCAGCTGGGGACAAAAATAGCTGCAGTGGTCACAGACCTAGTGACACTTAACTACACTAGTACACTACATGGGAACACATATGTTGCACAGAATACCTGGTTATTACAATGTCTGGAGAAATGTTTAAAGGGAAAACTCTTTTTCAACATCAACATATGAAATCGGCGGGTTTCTTTGTTTGTAGTCACAAAGATAGAAGATACGTTTTTTCCGATGACATCATCCGGTGACACTGATGACATCATCGACTGTGAATCATGTGATTTTAACCAACTATTAGGTTACTTACTACCACATCTACATGACATAAGGATCTTGTACCTGGAACGTGCTCATACTGAACCCAAACATTGGAGAGTGTTCGACTTTGACCTCTAAACCCTGACCTCTCTGCTCCTTATGACACAGAAATGTATGATGGAGTATCGAAGATGACCTTTCTGAACCCTCCAATTTAATTTAGGCGAGTATTAAGCAGACCGGGCTCGGTTCCACAAGGGGGCAAAAGAGGGCTTAGCCCACCTCAGTTGAAACGTGTGCTCCCTCAGTTTAAGTTATAAGTTCCAATATAAAAATAGCAAAAAAAAGTTCAAATGATTGAGTGACAGGTTGGCGCAAAATCGGTATCTCCCTTGCGCTGTGTCCACAAGCGCCGCCAGGATAATGTCCACAAGCGCCGCCAGGATAATGTCTCCATAGCTCCCTCCACCTCCAACTGTTCCTGATGATCTTGGAACACAGGAGCCGGCCAGGTTAGCCTAGAATCCTACCCTAGCCGCAGGTTTTCTTTTAACTGGTTCATAGAAAGAGTGGCTGGAATACTCAATATAAGTCCAATGCAAGAACCCAAGTGACGCCTCTCTGTATGGCTACATATCGGTATGTTTCTTCATAGAAAGAGATACATTCTATAATGGTTTTCTTAAAAGCCTATTGGTTGTCGTGCTTGGAAATGGAACTGCACGTATTGGAAACACGTTTATTGTAGGCCGGCATTACTTAATTGATTACGTGGGTCGAATATGATCCGCAGACGTGCACTGTGCCATATCACAACGTGTTGCTGCACTCATGAGCGGCATGGTTTCCCATGCGGCTGCATCTCACTGTAGTAGAATATGCTTTGGCTATTTGGATCTCCATTCGCCTTTTGAATACTGCGTGTGTTTACTGTTCATGTAACTAGCCTAAATGCAGATTGTGTCATCCCTTTATCAATCTGATATTTTGTTTACTATGCTTCCTTGCTACAGTTGTTTTGTTCAGTTCTCAGTCATTCGTTGTTATTCGGCAGGTGTGTCGGTATTCTAAGCCAAACTGCTTTTCAGTATTTTAGTTTGCACGCATGAATAACTAGGCTACTACTTTCGGCATTTAGTCGGCCTCTTTTGGTAAGGCAGCAGTGTGTACGGCTGCATTCACATAGTGTTATAGACCTATTACAAACAGCCTATCTATCTTGTAGCCTATATTCATTACCAAAATGGCCCTGCTTTAGTGCTGATACAGCGCAGTGGAGATCGGCTATTTTAAAAGCACTCAATCAATGGTCTTGGAGTCTCGGCATTTGAACTTTAGGTTTATTGAATTCAATATCATTCCAATGCAAGAACCCACCAAAATTGTAACCCCTCACTGATTTCAACTAACCCTTTTATCCTGGTGCCGGGTCTGAAGTGATGACCCCTTGTGAAGAATCCCCCTCCCCTGTCCATTTTGGTTGATCTCTCTCCCCTTACTATCTCTCTCTCCATCTCTTTTGTCTCTGTCTCTCTGATTCTTTGCACTCCGATTACCCCCCGCCAGCACAACAAATAAAGTTGTACCTCAACCTTGAAAGGGCCAGAGGATGGGCCCAAAATGGCACCCAACTCGCTTTATAGTGCACTATAGGAATAGCGTGCCCATTTGGGACACAATCAGAGAGACAGCACCTGCCACACGAGTCCTGTCCACAATGACTGACTGACTGGCTGGTTGGTTGGTTGTTGTGTCGTGCTCGCTATGATGACGATCACCAACAGGATGTCAGGTCACTTCCAACCATCATTTACCTGGAGACAGCAGGTAGCCTTGCGGTTAAGCGTGTTGGGCCAGTAACCGAAAGGTTGCTGGTTTGTATCCCCGAGCCAGCTAGGTGAAAAATATGCGGATGTGCCCTTGCGCAAGGTACTTAACTCTAGTTGTTCTGGAAAGGAGTGTCAGCTAAATGACAAAACAGGGAGATGTGGCTTGATGGTCCTAATTTCAACAGTGCTTGAAATGGGAGCAAGCACAGTTTATAGTAGGTTCTGCTGTAAAATGGCGCCGGAGCAGAAGGCAGACGTTTTACGTGCCTCCAAACAATTGTGTTTTTTTATCTGCGTTGTTTGTAACTTATTTGTTTACTACTTTTGCACATAATGTTGCCGCTACTGTCTCTTCTGACCGAAAATAAACTCTAGACATCAGGACTGCGATTACTCACGGACTAGCAGAATCCTTTTACTTCTTTCACGACTCTGGCGAGCCTGAGGCGGAGGATATACAGCTCCCTCGGAAACAGGCCCGACCCCTGTGATCAACGTGAAGAGGAGGCGGAAAAAGGCCGGAGGGAGGGCTGCCTTCTGAGGAGTAGTAGGCGATCTAATAAACACCCACTCCCCTCAATTCTGCTCGCAAACATGCAATCTTTGGACAATAAAATGGAACCGTTATTGGGAAGATTAAACTACCAACGGGACATTAGAAACTGTAACATCTTATACTTCACGGAGTCGTGGCTGGACGACTACAATATCAACATACAGGTTGGCTGGTTATGCGATGTACCGGCAGGATAGAACAGCGGCGTCTGGTAAGACAAGGGGTGGCGATCTATGTATTTTTGTAAACAACAACTGGCGCACGATATCTAAGGAAGTCTTGAGCCATTGCTCGACTGAGGTAGAGTTTCTCATGATAAGCTACAGACCACATTACCTACCGAGAGAGTTCTCATCTATATTCTTTGTAGTTGTTTACATACCACCACAGTCAGAGGCTGGCACTAAGATAGCATTGAATGAGCTGTATTCCGCCATAAGCAAACAAGAAATCGCTCACCCAGAGACGGTGCTCCTAGTAGCCGGGGACTTTAAAGGCTAGAGCTGCCACTTTCAAGGAGCGGGACTCTAACCCAGAAGCTTATAAGAAATCCCGCTATGCCCTCCGACGAACCATCATACGGGCAAAACGTCAATACAGGACTAAGATCGAGTCGTACAACACAGGCTCTGACGCTCGTCAGATGTAACAGAGCCTGCAAACTATTTCAGACTACAAAGGGAAGCACAGCCGAGAGCTGCCCAGTGACACAAGCCCACCGGACGAGCTAAACTACTTCTATGCTCGCTTTGAGGCAAGCAACACTGGAACATGCATGAGAGCACCAGCAGGACAGGAAGACTGTGTGATTACGCTCTCCGCAGCCTTTAGACAGGTCAACATTCACAAGGCCGCATGGCCAGACGGATTAACAGGACGTGTACTCCGAGCATGCGCTGACCAACTGGCAAGTGTCTTCACTGACATTTTCAACCTCTCCCTGTCCGAGTCTGTAATACCAACATATTTTAAGCAGACCACTATAGTGCCTGTACCCAAGAGCACTAAGGCAACCTGCCTAAATGACTACCGACCCCTAGCACTCACATTTGTAGCCATGAAGTGCTTGGAAAGGCTGGTCATGGCTCACATCAACACTATCATCCCAGAAACCCGGGACCCACTCTAATTCACATACCGCCCCAACAGATCCACAGATAATGCAGTCTCTATTGCACTCCACACGGCCCTTTCCCACCTGGACAAAAGAAACACCTATGAGAGAATGCTATTCATTGACTACAGATCAGCGTTCAACATCATAGTGCCCTCAAAGCTCATCAATAAGCTAAGGACCCTGGGACTAAACACCTCCCTCTGCAACTGGATCCTGGACTTCCTGATGGGCCGCCCCCATGTGGTAAGGGTAGGTAACAACACATCCGCCACGCTGATCCTAAACACAGGACCTCCCCAGGGGTGCGTGCTCATCCCCCTCCTGTACTCCCTGTTCACTCATGACTGCATGGCCAGGCACGACTCCAACACCATCATTAAATTTGCCGATGACACAACAGTGGAAGGCCTGATCACCAACAACAACGAGACAGCCTATAGGGAGGAGGTCAGAGACCTGGCCGGTGATGCCAGGACAACAACCTCTCCCTCAACGTGTCCAAGACAAAAGAGATGATTGTGGACTACAGGAAAAAGAGGACCGAGCATGCGCTCATTCTCATCGGCGGGGCTGCAGTAGAGCAGGTTGAGAGCTTCAAGTTCCTTGGTGTCCACATCACCAACAAACTAACATGGTCCAAGCACACCAAGACAGTCGTGAAGCGGGCACGACAAAACCTATTCCCCCTCAGGGGATTGAAAAGATTTGGCATGGGTCCTCAGATCCTCAAAAGTGCTACAGCTGCACCATCGAGAGTATCCTGACTGGATGCATCACTGCCTGGTATGGCAACTGCTCGGCCTTCGACCGCAAAGCACTATAGAGGGTAGTGCGAACGGCCCAGTACATCACTGGTGCCAAGCTTCCTGCCATCCAGGACCTCTATAACAGGCGGTGTCAGAGGAGGGCCCTAAAAAGTGTCAAAAGACTCCAGCCACCCTATTCATAGACTGTTCTCTCTGCTACCACACGGCAAGCGGTACCGGAGCGCCAAGTCTAGGTCCAAGAGGCTTCTAAACAGCTTCTACCCCCAAGCCATAAGAATCCTGAACATCCAGTTAAATGGCTACCCAGACTATTCGCATTGCCCCCCTCCCCTCTCCACACCACTGCCACTCTCTGTTGTCATTTGTGCATAGTCACTTCAATTAACTCTACCTACATGTACATACTACCTCAACTAACTGGTGCCCCTGAACATTGACTCTATACCGGCCCTGTATATATTGTTATTTTTTACTGCTCCTCTTGAATTACTTGTTACTTTTATGTCTTATTCTTTATTTCTTTTTTTTAACTGCACTGTGGGTTAGGGGCTCGTAAGTAAGCATTTCACTCTAAGGGCTACACCTGTTGTATTCGGGGATGTGGATAATAAAATTGGATTTGATATGCAATTCTTAAGCCAATATTCTATAAGAGGTGCTGGAACTCCAGACACAGAAAATGTGAGGAGCCTGTACATAGTACCGGTGTGTTCTGGCCAGATTCAGGCACTGATCATGAGTCATTTTTTGTTTAGTGTGCTGGTAGAACCAAAGAAAAAAAAGGGGGAAATAGTTTGTCAAAGAAGTATCTTTCTCTTTCACAGGAAGATGGAGCCCGACAGAAATGGCAGCTCTGCTTCTAGCTCCTACACAACTTCTCAGTATTTTTGTTGGTTGTGTGGCCTCCACCCAGTGCCCTGCCCTAAACTTACTCACTAACTGGCTACCACCCGGTTCCTCAATCCTGTATCTTAGAGACTGCTGATCTATGTACATAGACATGGAATCATTGGTCACTTTAATAATGGAACACTGGTCGCTGTAGTTATGTTTACATACTGTATTTTAATCAAAGCCATCCCATCCACCTATTGCTGTATATATACTATTCTATCCTATATATTCTAGATATGTACAGTATGTGGATAGAATATTTAGTATGTCTATACACATATATAATATATATATATATATACACTCCTAATATTTATATATTTCTGAATTCCATTCTTTTACTTTTAGATTTGTGTATTGTTGTGAATTGTTAGATACTACTGCACTGTTGGAGCTAGGAACACAAGCATTTCGCTACACCCGCATGTTGGAAAGCATCATTCTAAGAAATTCAGCAACTTTTGGAGGTCTGTGGAAGTCAAAATGTAATCATAAACAAGCAATTTTATCAACTTCCACTACCCTCCAAGAATTGCTGAATGTCCTATTCCTGATTTAGGCACCAGCTAAGGCAGAGTACATACACTGAATAAATACACAATATTTAAAACCAGGGGTGGTGAAACCGCCCCACCTCTCTCTTTCTGTCTGTCACTCTCTTTCAGATGTTTCCACTCGTGCGGCCTGTCCGTGGGTGGTGGACGCGCGTGACCCCTCCTCGTGCTCCCGTGTGTACGCACTGACAGCTGCGTCCAGGTGTCACCGGTGGTGCCACCTTTTACGTGCACAGCGCATAGATTACGCATGGATTGCCCAGTGCTGTTTAAGTATACAAAATTGATTATAAACAAACTACTGGTCACCCTCCATTATACTATTTTTTTATGGCCAAACGATACCTGAAACGTGGGAAGGGCATTGTTTTATGTATATAATTAGCGCCAAACACAAGACTGTCAACATATTAACTTTAGCATTGTGCAAACGGATATAAGACTTTCAGTGTCACTCGGTCTACAAAAAAAGTAATGCACATTAATAGGATAACAAATGAAAGATTATGAAAAATAACAAATAATGGGGGGGGGGGACTAATATACAAGTATTGTGCCATGTGCGTAAAGTCAAATTCCTCTTACCAGACACACAAAAGATCAGCAACATATCTGAACATGCACAACAAAAAAAATAGAAATTACTTACTTCAGACGCTAATCCCTGAAATAATTTATATCTATGGTAAATGGTTTTATTTCCCTTCTTTAGAGAAAAAGGCGGGATATAAACTGTTTGTCTGCTGCGAACACGTTACAGTCAGTCACTGTGGGTCTTGTGAAACTTCACTACATTCAGTTAGTTCCTCGTCACAACTTCATTACATTTGTATGGCTTTAAACCCCTCCTCTCTCGCTCTCTCCTTCCTAAAGTCTATATAAATGGACACCCACCCACACACACACACACACACACACACACCGCAACGAGTTCCCATTTACGTATAAACGCAGCACGCTCAGTTGTCAGTGGTACTTTACAGCCTTAAAATAGAAACCTTGTTACACTGCGCCACCTTGCGGCGAATACTTAAATACAAATACACTAACAACATAATACGGAGACGAATTTTTCTTGATCAGGGCCCAGGCTATAACCAGGACCCAGAGTTGTTCCTGGTGAGGTAAGCCGACATCAGGGTTTCCCAAACTCGGTCCTGCCCCGCCCCTCCCCTGGGTGCACGTTTTGGTTTTTGCCCTATCACCACACAGCTGATTCTCATCATCAAGCATTGATTATTTGAATCAGCTGTGTAGTGCGAGGGCAAAAAAAAAAAAAAGGTGCATGGCATGCAGGGGAGGGAGGTCCAGGACAGAGTTTTGGAAACCCTGGCCTACATGGTGAGGGGCCATATTGAGACACACCATGGCTTTACAATGTGAAGAATACCCTAACCAGAGCAATGTAATTAAATACATGGCTCTGATCCCATCTGTCAAATTAGAAACCACAGAAACATATTTAAATTAACAATTTTATTGTTTTCATCCCATAGAGCATTTCCCATCTTCCATAAATGAAATAGCAGTAGTGTGACAGACAGAAAATGGTACGATTTACAATAAACTAAATACATTCCCACCTTAATTTAGCCTCAATTTTTTATTTTTTGTTGTTCAAATAACTCCACTGAATGTTCATTTCTTTGAAGTCATTCAATTTTGTCAAATTATTTTGCTTACTGGTTTCAGATGAAGACAGAGAGCACTCTGTCAGAGCGCCAGTAAAGAAACAGAAAGAAAAGACCTCTCAGCATCTCTCCCTCGTAAAGCCACCCTGTGAGACTCTTCTCCTCCCTAATCCCCCCTTTTCCACTCCCCTAACATCTATTAATGATTTTAATGACTCCCAACCCCCCCCCACCCTTTACTACATTCAGAAAATAAAATGACACCCTCTAATTCTTTACAGGCACAGTAGGGGCACTAAACACCACAAGGACAATTAAATTAGAATTACCATAATAGTTCTATCAATCATAATAATAGCAAAAAACAATGTTGCATGTGTGTGTGTGGGGGGTTAGAAAGTTAGCAAATCTGGTCTGTTGTAAATAAAAGACAAATTAGTGTTCCCAACCCTAACAAGCCCACTACTACAGGGGAAGTGGTATTGGGTGTCCACATGAGCAGACTACACAACTTTGTACCTTTAGTTCATGGTGTGATGTCACAGTGGCTGTTAGACTATCAAAACACACTGCCAACTAGTAAAACGGTAGAGTAGCCTAGCTAAAATATGATACAATTCCTCAGCCTGACAACAATGAGTCATCACGATTACACAGAGGGAGACAAGTCTACTGCTTCTAGGCCTACGTGAGGATTGTGACGTCGTAACTTTAAGGATGCAAGTCCAAACTGAAATCATGTGTAGGACATCAGAATGAAACTGGTCACGCAAAAAGATGACAAGCCTGCACCTACCCTGGACAGTTTTAGTTTAGATCAACAGTCAGCGTGTTGGAGGAGGATGAGTTTGAGCAAGGCACAGCGCATAATCGCTAATCTTGATCACATAATGAGTAGTTATTTAGAAAACCAGGTGATTTGGAGATCAGTGATTCTGAACAGTCCAACTGCAATGCACCAGTAGTCAATCTCAAACATGCATGATGACAAGGAGACAAAGGGTATGATGTCATAAAGAGTAGCCAACCTTTATCAGAACCATACATGGAGACAACATCCAACAGAAAGAAAATACATAATTCAGTGTCGTGATGTATTAATAAATATGAATAACGCAGTGAAAACAAACGTAAATTCTTTAACTTATTTTTCAAAATTCAGCTCTGCCAGCGCATAATCCTAAGAAATACACATTAAAGAAGTCTTCTGCAGTACTCTTCCCTAGACAGTTTGATTACATTAAATTAAATCAAATATTAATTGATTGATTTCTGAAGATGGCTGGAGTGTCAGTGTGGCCAGTCTGACTGATGCTAGAAAATTCTTTCTCTGCCTTTCTCCCTCTTCATCCAGTCATCCCTCCATTCCCTAGACTGGACTGAAGAAGCTTCTTTCTCCCTCACTTTCCCACCTGTCACCTTACAGGTAGAGAAATTGGAATGAAATGTATAAAGTACTCTGTTATAAATCATCTATAGACAGTACTTTCCCTTTCAAAAAAAAAAACTCATTCTGAGCAGCCAGAAAGCTTGTTTGAATCAACTACAAAGTTGCGTTTCTTTCTGGTTTGTCTCTTTTTGTAAAAAATTGTGTTGTCAAGGGGCTATGTGAACCTAAACGTGCATTCTTTCTGCACAAGAGGAGTGGTACTGTCAAGACTTATTCAGGTAACTTGCTAAACCAGGCTTGATTGAATAGGACCTTGAGTTTTGGAAAATCCCTCACTTACGGTCAGGGCCCATATTCAAAAAGTCAAGAGTGCTGAGCTAGGATGTATCAGTGCTCTCCTCTTCACTATCCCTCTCTTTCTCACAGTCTCAGATTGTTCACCTTTCATCCCTCCATCCCTGGCTTTATCCCACAAAAAAAACAAATAATAATTATCTTCACCTCCATTTCTCCTCAACTTGCTCCCCTATTTATGTTATAGTTCCTTCGCTTTCATTCATAACCCAACCCCCCCACCCACCCTTCCCTTCACTCATAGAACATGTTAGTAATATCAGAGTCCAGGCTGTAGATCCAGACCAATAGGGGGAACGACATTAAAACGAATGACCAGGACAAGCCCTTGAACACCCTGCTCACAGTGGCAGTCATGCCCCCCTGACCCTTGACCCCTCCGCCGGCGCTCCCGCTCCTCCTCCTGGCGCTCCACGTCTGTACCCGGCTCGATCCAGTTCCGGGCCAGGAACTTGAGGGCCTCGTCCATGAAGATGACTGGAAGCGACATCTTGAGGACCACAACCCACTGTGGCCACGACAGGGGGCGGATCTGGAACACCACCTGAATGGGAGAGAGAGGGGGGGAGGGGGGTGGTTAGACAATGAGAGAGAGCACAATATAATGTAACACACGCAGTGGTAATGTTTTAGATTTTGTCTAGTTTTAGTCATTTTGCCTAAAATATCAGTCTTGGTCCCATTTTTTTTTACATTTGAATAATGATTTAGTTTGTCAAAATAATGAAAACAATTTGTCAACTAAATGCCCTTTCATTTTAGTCACATCACATTTGTATCGCCTCATTAACCTATAGTCGGGCGCAAAAATCTGATATCAACTTGGAGACAATTACATTCAATTTTCTCAAGAGCAATTCCTGAGGGACACCAAAAGTAGTGCTGTAACACAGCCTACGTTGTAATATGTTAAATGTATATTGAAGAACCATAATCACTACTACCGGATAATTGATAGGTACAGTAGTTAACTGAAGGGTTGTCCCAACTTGTTAAAATGTTTAAAATCATTAAAAACTAATAATAGTTATAGCAGTGTTCCTTATCAGTCCAGTGTGTACCTGGTTAAATAAAGGTGAAATAAAATAAAGTTCCCTGGCGACAATTTAGCTTTTGCAACGAGACCATTAAATATATTTTCGACAATGGTAGAAGAGGGTGTAGTTCTGTTCAGTTTATTGCTAACCTTATCACAGGGACTATGAAGCACTACAGCTGCATGCTGATCTTGGAATAAATTGACGATAGCAAAGATTCCATCTTTGACGACGCCACATAAATGGAATAGGTACTAGCATAAATGGAATAGGTACTAGCTAGCATAGTTATGTTTACAGTGATATATACAAATCATATTTTTTCCCAGGATTTCGTCTCCCGCCCGATTATATTATAGTTGATAGTCAATGTTTGCACGCTAGCTCTGCAAATTCCACTGTGTGTGAACCCTGCCAACATTAAAAATCAAAATAAACATTGATATGGCGCGATTGACTGGATTAACCTCACGTCAGTTACGTGCATTGAGTGCCTTTCAGACAGTAGATACGAACCCTCTATTACCTTGCCAGCTAAAAAACTGGCAGTGGATCAAACCATTGTGAGGCAAAGGGCGGGGGTCGCAATCTTTTGAAACTTAAAAACGCACAATTAAGTGTCTAATCAGCACAAGTGCTTTCATTGCGTATTATTAATATGATTGAAATTACATAGTTATGTTTACAGTGATATATTGGGGGGGGGACAAATCATATTTTTCCCAGGATGGGAGGGGGTTCGTCTCCCGCCCGACCTCCCTGGGATTTCCGCCTATGCCTATATAGTGGGTTCGATCCCCGGGACCACCCATACGTAGAACGTATGCACACATGACTGTAAGTCGCTTTGGATAAAAGCGTCTGCTAAATGGCATATATTATTATTATTATATTATAGTAAACATACATTACTTACTTCCACGTGCACAAACATACATAGCCTTCTCCTACCAACATATTCTTCTGCATGAGATCCTATTCTTCCAAAAAGCAAAAATACAAATAGATTCCCAAGTCCCTTGTGCTCGTGTCCGATTCACGAGTCTCTATGGCTGAAGGCAGAGTCCGCTATATCTGACTGGGTAGCACGTAGTGAGTTGGATGTGACGGAAAATAGTCAACTAGTTTTAGAACGGCCCACGATATGCTTTATGAATGTAAAACGCGGCCTGCCTATGCATGACGGAAAGAAAAATAGATATTATGGGTCATGTCTTTTGAACGGTACCCTAAGGGATAGAAAATCAAGCCATTCTCTGTGGAAAAGAGGGAGGCGTGGCTACGTTGGTTGCAGAACCTGTATATGAAATTCAGTGGGAAAAGTGGGAGGATTCGAGCGAGACTACAAACAAAAATGATACTTTTCTATAAACTACTCAAGGGAGAGAAAAACATAGCTCGGCTGTTGTTTTACTATTAAAGTCAAAGCTGTTATTGTTTTTAATTTCATAAAATGAGCTTGTATTTCTTAACCAGGCAAAGGGTAACTAACTAGAAGGTTAGCTACGAGGAAGCAAGAGTCGTCAGCGCGATGTGTATAATCGGAGGGGGAGCAGAGCCCGTCTGCCCACACTCATCGCTTGCTGCCCCGCAGCTCACCAGCTGATATAGGCTGTGGGGCATCCTTCCCACTACTGAACAGAACTCCGCTGTGCATCTGTGCTAGAGGTCGACCGATTAAATCACTAGTTAACTACACATGGTTGATGATATTACTAGATATTATCTAGCGTGTCCTGCATTGCATATAATCTGACTGAGCATACAAGTATCTAAGTATCTGAGCGGTGGTAGGCAGAAGCAGCCGTGTAAACATTCATTCAAACAGCACTTTCATGCGTTTTGCCAGCAGCATTGCGAAGTTTATGACTTCAAGCCTATCAACTCCCGAGATGAGGCTGGTGTAACTGAAGTGAAATGGCTAGCTAGTTAGCGCACGCTAATAGCGTATCAAACATCACTCGCTCTGAGCCTTCTAGTAGTTGTGTTGCTGGTTGCTGTGTTGCTGGTTCGAGCCCAGGGAGGGTCGAGGAGAGGGATGGAAGCTATACTGTTACACTGGCGATACTAAAGTGCCTATAAGAACATCTAATAGTCAATAACTACAACCTACCTTGGAATATTGACGACTCATGTTAAAAGGAACCACCAACTTTCATATGTTCTCATGTTGAGCAAGGAACTGAAACGTTAGCTTTCTTACATAGCACATATTGCACTTTTACGTTCTTCTCCAACACTTTGTTTTTGCATTATTTAAACCAAACTGAACATGTTTCATTATTTACTTGAGGCTAAATGGATTATATTGATGTATTATATTAAGTTAAAATAAGACGTCTAATCTGTGCTGCTAATATTGAATTGTGCACATCAATGAAAGGCTCTCAATCTCTCCCAAAATTATTGTCCAGTCCATTTAGTGGTCAGATTTGAGTTACTGCGATAGTTTCTTGCGCTTTAGTCAACTGAAATGAAAATTATTTAGTTTTTTTCCTGAGTCTATTTAGGCAGTTATAGTCTCGTCAATTGCCACTGAAAAATAGGTGTTTGACTAATATTTTATTGTTGTTGACAAAATTATGCCAGATGCACTCACACACATACTTACAGGCAGGGGGTCAACGTAGAGGATGAGGAAGTGGAGCGCCATGGAGAGACAGATAGCTCCCACCAGCCAGGGGTTGGACCAAGGAGGCATCTTCAGCAGGGACTGGTTTTCTGACAGACTGAGGACACACACAGCGGAGCTCAGAAATGGACCAGAACAAGCTCAAGAGATGACAATAAAAAATTGATACTAAACGCAACAGAACTCTGGAATAAGAATACAAAGTCAGTAAAATATCCATACTTCTATTAAATCATCTCTAATGTAAATCTGTACTCTACTGAATAATCATGCATATCATGATCATAAAGAAAGTGTTTAATTTTACTTGTAAACCTCCATGTCTGATGATTGAAAAGAGCAACAGGTGGGCAACACATGCCATAGAACTGAACAAAATGTACAGTCGATATTCATATGTAGAATGTACTGTGACTAACAAATTGAAACGTTTCGTACGAGAACTAAACCCGTTCTGTGACGCCTCATAGATAGTGATCTCTGACTGATGACAAGTACCGCACGGGATTATGGGAGTTGTAGTTCTAGTAGCGTACCTGTTGAGGGCGTTGCACATCTCTATGGTAACGAGCACAGACAGGGCCATGGTCATGGGGTAGGGCGACTCGAACACAGAGCACTGAACCCCCGCAAACTCCCCGTGGCCTTCACCGCACTGGAGATAGTGAGACTGAGAGGAGAGAGAAAGAGCGAGATGGGGAGGGAGTGAGAGGTTAGACACAGTAAAGTAAGAGAAGTGAGAGAAGAGGGATGTGTTCTTACCAGTTGGTAGAAGGAGAGTTTGGGTCCATCGTGTGCTGCCATGAACCACCAGGCAGCAGCTCCTACTGTAGCTGCTCCGACATAGCCTGAGAGAAAGGTCAAAGGTTAGATGTGTATATTCTCGAATCCCAGCTGATATTGTGATGTAAATCAATCGTCCACAAAAGGTTATTTGTATAATGCCTTTTACAAATACATTGGTCACAAAGTGCTTATGAGGCTACATCTGCAAAGTATACAATTTCAAAATACAAAACCCTGTCTGCCTGTCTAACCTCACGATGTGGTATCTGCCACAGATATAGAAACAGATATACTCACATCCGACGATGAGGTATCTGCAGAAGAGCCATCTGGAGATGAGAGGCTCCTTGGGGGAGCGTGGGGGGCGGGACATGATGTCCAGGTCGGGGGGGTTGAAGCCCAGAGCGGTGGCCGGGAAGCCGTCTGTCACCAGGTTGACCCACAGCAACTGGACCGGGATCAGGGCCTCGGGCATGCCCAGAGCAGCAGTCATGAAAATACTGGAGGGGAGAAAATGGTTGGGATGGTGAGAGAGAGGGAGGTATACAACAAAATAATTCAGAAATCCTCTCACTGTCCCAGACTATTATCCCTCAAGTTAATCCCTTCAGCCATCTCTTTTTTAAATTGTCCTTCTCTATTTTCACCTGACCTAAAGCATACTCCTCTCCTAAATGTGCACCTCTGTTCTGTTATCCTTCCCCTTTATTTAAAACAGTAATCCACCACGCTCTCTTCCTCCCTCGTTAGCATCCTCTAACCCATCCCTCCAGTACCACTCCATCCCCCTCTCCTCACCCTCCCTCCCCCTCTCCTGAGAAGTATCCTTTAAACTGTTTCATTTAGTTATAGATTGCTCTCCCCTTCCTCTCTTCCAATCCCTCTCGTCCCCCTATCCTCACCAGACAACCTCTCCTATGTTGGAAGAGATGAGGTATCGTATGAACTGCTTCATGTTGTTGTAGATGGCTCTGCCCTCTTCTACAGCCGCTACGATGGTAGAGAAGTTATCATCAGCTAAGATCATCTCTGAGGCGGACTTGGCAACAGCCGTGCCTGAACCCATGGCGATCCCGATCTCTGCCTTCTTCAGGGCTGGCGCATCATTCACTCCATCACCAGTCTGGGGGAGAGAGGGATGAAGGGATGGGATCGAGCAAGAACACGCAGTGAGTCAAAACAGGGAAGAAACGCATGAAAGGCCCCACACAATGCAAACATGCCTTCTCAATACCGATGACAACAGGTCCGTCACTCAATTGAACAGTACTTTTTATTTTTAAGTGTCAGAGTAGAGCTCTAGACAAGAACACTGCTGCCAACAGAGAGATACACACACTCACACCACCTCACCATGGCTGTGATGTCATCGAGGCTCTGTAGGTACTCCACGATGCGGCTCTTGTGTGTGGGTTCCACACGGGCGAAGCAGCGTCCGGTACGACAGGCCTGTCTCTGGAGGTGGGGGGGCAGCTCGTCAAACTCCCTCCCCGTCAGGCCCCCTGAGAACGGGTTGTCCCTGCCCGCCTCCTCCTCCTCCTCCGTGATGATGCCCACGCGACGACAGATGGACATGGCCGTGCCCTTGTTGTCACCTGGGGGGGTGGGGTAAGAGGTTAGACGGAGAGATGACACCCAGCAGGCAAAATGGTTTGAAATCGCATTATTATTAGGGCCGGGATCGTTAGTATCTTGGCAAGTAAACAAAACACTAAGTGGATTTAACTTTGAGGAAAAAAGCTCTAATGTCACATTTATTTAAATTTTCCAAGCTAAAGCACACGATATTTGAAATACAGCAGCTTTTTAAAGGACAAAAGAGTTTGGTCTGCATCGTGTTTTCATTTTTGCCATTGAAAAAAAAAATGCAATACTGATATATCGTCCCAGTCTTTCACATTATAATATAATTTTACATTTTTTAAGGTAGATGAGTGTGAGTCTAGAAATTCTGTTCAGTTGACTTTATTGAATCCCCTTGGATAATGCATCTTGGGTCTCCCCATCCAATGAGCATGTATCACAACACAACAAACAGAGGGAGTGAGGGCAAGGCGTGTCTTACCTGTGATCATGATGACGCGGATGCCAGCCTGCCGACACATACGGACCGCACCAAGCACTTCCTTCCTGGGGGGGTCTAGCATCCCCACACAGCCCACGAAGGTCAGGTCCGACTGGGGGGGGGGGGATTGTTGTTTATTTAACACTAATCAAATAAAACTATATTTGAAGTTCCTTTACAAAACGCAACACTTTACAGTCAAAAAGTTATAAAATAGGCAACCAAAAAGCAAATGCAAGAGATTAATAAAAGTGCATAATTACACAAAGGATACATAAAATGAGTTAAAAATCCTAAAAGAATATATCATTTAAAATCACCCACCTCGTAATCAGCGAAGGTGGCCGAGTTCTCCAGGTTGAGAGAGCGTATCTCGGGAGGAGAGTCCCGGGTCGCCATGGCGAGGCATCGGAGGGTGTCCCGCCCCGTGGCCCACTCCCTGACGGTCCCCTGGAGCTGCTCCCGCCCCGCCGGCGTCATGGGCACCCGCGCGCCCCCGTTCACCCGAATCCAACGGCAGCGCTCCAGCACGCTCTCCGGAGCTCCCTGGGAGAGAGACGACAAGACATACAAAGTGAGGAGATGGTGGACAGAGAGTAAGAGAAAGAACTCAGCAGAAAGAAGCACGTAAGGAATAGAAACGACAAGAAAGAGCAGAGAGAGAAAGGGGGGGGGTAGAGAAGTGGATAAGTAGGAGTGAGACACAGAGACACACAGCTGACCTTGACAAACATCTTGGCCCCGGAGGCAGAGCGGCTGAGTTTGTTGGGAGAACAGAACACTGACATGGACTTCCTGTCACGGGAGAACTCCAATGTCAACTCCTTCCTCATCAACTGTTTAATCACCTGATGGAGAGAAGGATAGAGGAGATGTATCATTCAATCACTCTGCCAGGAAGTAAATTAGGTCAGCACGTCTCAATGGTACACACACAGGTTCTTTTTATATTACAGACACACACACCGAGCAGCAGGCAGTAGCTCTCTCGACGGCGGACAGTCCTCTGAGGTCTGTGTCGAACACGTTCATCTTCTCCACCAGACAGCACAGGGCCGTCTCCGTGGCCTCGCCTACCTTCTCATACACACCCTTAGACTGGGACACACACCCCCACAGGTTAAGGGTCAACAACGACATTATTTGAATGTACTATTTCAAACAGATGCTACTGGACTGGAACAAAGTAGCTCTCCAGGACCAGAATTAAGAAGTGTCTGTCCATGGAGTTGTGTTGTGCAGTGATTATGGTTGGGGCAGCAGGTAGCCTAGTGGTTAGAGCGTTGTGCTGTTCTCACCTCGTTGTAGTCCAGAGAGGAGTCGTTACACAGAGCACAGATAGAGGCCATCTCCACCAGGCCCTCATACTGACTACACTTCACCACCGTCTCATCCTTATACCTGTTGGAGAGAGAGAAGGACAGGGGAAATACACAGAGGGGGAAAATTAGGGAAGAGACAGAAGGGTGGATATGGAAAATGATAGGGTAAGAGAGAAAGGGAAATGAGGGAGAACGAGACCAGAGAAAGTAGCGGAGGAAGGGAACCAAATATTAAACTGATAACATTTCTCAGCATCTTAAAGGTCCAGTGCAGTCAGAAATGTGATTTGTCTGTGTTTATATATATATATATATATATATATCCACACTGAGGTCAGAATAAAAACAAACTGAATTTATGAAAGATCATCATGTCCGTTTGACAAGACTGCCTTGAAATTTCTGCCTGTTTTGGTGGGATGGAGTTTTGGCCTGCCTGGTGACGTCACCAGGCGGTAAAATTAGTTAATACACCAATAAGAAAGAGTTCCAAACCCCTCTGCCAATAACAGCTAGTTTTCATTTTTCCTCTCCCCACTCAGACAGTCACAGCAAAATTGGGGACGAGTGATTCATCATGACATCTAGTGCTTTCAAGACAACTGGGAACTGCCCAAAAAACGAGGTCAAATCACAATGTCCCTGATCTTCAGGTCAGAATGTTGGAGCTCTAGAAAAATGCCAGAGTTTCTGACATGTCATTTCATTTCAGGTGACCATTCAAAGCTATTTTTCCCAGTTGGAGCTTGTTTTGTTCCTGAGTTCCCAGTTGTCTTGAAAGGACTGAAGTCAGATATTTCCAAGTTACTGATGATTGAAACGTGGCAATCATCAGTTAAGGGTTAAAGGTTAAAGGCACTCACACTTCCCCTTCCGGGGCGTAAGTAGATCCGGTCACCGAAAACTCACTCAGGGCGCATCGCTCCCCTGACACACTGTCCACAACAAATATCTACACACACACACACCCCACACGGTTAGAAAATACACTCAATGTCACAAACAGTAAGGTTAGGTCAGCATCAGGCTGAGTGTCAATCAACATGCCAAACCATTCCACTTTCAGGTCAGCTCCTATCTCAATTTTTCCTCTCCCTCCTTCCCTCTCTCTCTCACCCGGTGGACAGACATCTGGTTGGTGGTGAGGGTGCCAGTCTTATCAGAGCAGATGACAGAGGTGCAGCCCAAGGTCTCCACAGAAGGCAGACTGCGGACAATGGCATTCTTCCGGGCCATGCGTCTGGTCCCCAGAGCTAGGCAGGTGGTGATCACAGCGGGTAGGCCTGCAGGGGGGGACCAAGATTGAATAGGGTGAAGGAACGGTTCTTCCGAGTCATGTAACAAAAGTACACTGGCTGATCAATCTACTGTGTTTATCAAGTTACAGTCTACATGGACACAGAGAGGAGCTTATTTTTATTTAACTAGGCAAGTCAGTTAAGAACTAATTCTTATTTACAATGACGGCCTACCGGGGAACAGTGGGTTAACTGCCTTGTTCATGGGGCAGAACGGCAGGTTAACTTGTCAGCTCAGGGATTTCATCCAGCAACCTTTCGGTTACTGGCCCAACTCTCTTAACCACTAGGCTACCTGCCGCCCCAAAAGAGAACTCATTTTGGTTTTATATGGAATTTAGATTGCTCAAAATAGAATGGAATCGAATCATGCTCTACTTTGTGTGTTACAGACAGACACAGTGGTTGGTCCCACCACATACCCTCAGGGATGGCAGCTACAGCCAGTGCCACAGCGATCTTGAAGTAGTAGACAGCCCCTCTAAGCCAGCTGCCACCGTGGACCGGGTCATTGAAATGGCCTACGTTGATACCCCACACTGCCACGCAGATCACTGTGATCACCTAGAGGGAGAGAGGGAGCCTGTCATCACAACACTGCCACACAGATCACTGTGATCACCTAGAGGGAGAGAGGAAGCCTGTCATCACAACACTGCCACACAGATCACTGTGATCACCTAGAGGGAGAGAGGGAGCCTGTCATCACAACACTGCCACACAGATCACTGTGATCACCTAGAGGGAGCCTGTTATCACAACACTGCCACACAGATCACTGTGATCACCTAGAGGGAGCCTGTTATCACAACACTGCCACACAGATCACTGTGATCACCTAGAGTGAGCCTGTTATCACAACACTGCCACGCAGATCACTGTGATCACCTAGAGAGAGCCTGTTATCACAACACTGCCACACAGATCACTGTGATCACCTAGAGGGAGCCTGTTATCACAACACTGCCACACAGATCACTGTGATCACCTAGAGGGAGAGAGGGAGCCTGTTATCACAACACTGCCACACAGATCACCTAGAGGGAGAGAGGGAGCCTGTCATCACAACACTGCCACACAGATCACTGTGATCACCTAGAGGGAGAGAGGGAGCCTGTTATCACAACACTGCCACACAGATCACCTAGAGGGAGAGAGGGAGCCTGTCATCACAACACTGCCACACAGATCACTGTGATCACCTAGAGGGAGAACAGGGATCACTGTGATCACCTAGCCTGTTATCACAACACTGCCACACAGATCACTGTGATCACCTAGAGGGAGAGAGGGAGCCTGTTATCACAACACTGCCACGCAGATCACTGTGATCACCTAGAGGGAGAGAGGGAGCCTGTTATCACAACACTGCCACGCAGATCACTGTGATCACCTAGAGGGAGAGAGGGAGCCTGTTATCACAACACTGCAACTCACAATACAGCTGACAGATGAAATAAAAAGAATGAGGGAAAGAAAGAGCAAGAGACGAGAAAAGGGAAAATAAGGAAAGTCCTTGTACCTTGGACAGCTGTTCCCCAAACTGGTCCAGTTTCTGCTGCAGCGGTGTTCTCTCTGGGTCTGTAGCAGCCATCTCATCACGAATCTTCCCGATCTCAGTCTGCACCCCAGTAGCTACCACCACACCTATAGCCCTGCCTGCCGCAATGTTGGTGCCCTAGAAGAACAATGATACAAAGCCCTGTGTTGGTTGACAAAGCCCTGTGTTGGTACTCTACAACATGAGTTTGATCTGTAAAGCAGCATACATTGGCATTGTGCTACAAGCTCTCTTTTCCCGATCAAAGACATGGCAATAACACCGAAAAATGATTTAGGGGAAATAATGTATGTATGTATGTATGTATGTATGTATGTATGTATGTATGTATGTATGTATGTATGTATGTATGTATGTATGTATGTATTATGGGAAATAAATGTATGTATGTATGTATGTATGTATGTATGTATGTATGTATGTATGTATGTATGTATGTATGCATGTATGTATGTATGTATTACATACATACAGGGAATGGGGTGCTGTTAGCTCGTTTACCTGACTCTTTAGAACTGTTAAGTAGATATCACACAGTATATTATGTGTTTGTGTGTGTCCTGTGCAAACAATGCGAGTGATGTTTTATTCAACAAACGGTTGAGTCACACCTTCGACACTCACATCAAAGCATCACAGTGCGCACACACACACACAGTCGTGTGTTTTGGTTCCTCTCTCACACCATGTCTCCCATTAGATCAATAAACCACACACACACTCAAACAAACAAATGTGCTGGTCTATTTCTAATCAGATAATGACCCCCTAAAATACACCCGCCCTCCTCCACCACACACACTTACAGAAAACAGCATGTTTTTCTTGTCCTGGTTGACGGCTCGTGGGTCAGGCACTGGGTCTGTGTGTTTGATCACGGACACAGACTCCCCCGTCAGGATAGACTGGTCCACTCGCAGCGTGGTGGAGCGGATGGAGGTCAGCCGGATGTCTGCCGGGACTTTATCACCCACTGGGGGAAAACGGGGCGGAGGTGATGGAGACGGTTTTTCAAGTCAAGTTCAAGTCTTACATAGCTGAGAATAAACACAACATGGCCAGAAGTATGTGGACACCTCTTCAAATTAGTGGATTCAGCCATTTCAGTTACACCCATTGCTGACAGCTGTATAAAATCCAGCACACTGCCATGCAATCTCTATAGACAAACATTGGCAATGGAATGACCCGTATTGAAGCGCTGAGTGACTTTTAAAGTGGTACAGTCATAGGATGCCACCTTTCCATCAAATCAGTTTGTCAAATTTCTGCTCTGCTAGAGCTGCCCCGGGCCACTGTAAGTGCTGTTATTGTGAAGTGGAAACGTCTTTGAGCAAAAACGGCTCAGCCGCGATGTGGTAGGCCACACAAACTGGAGCCTCCCGAGTAGCGCAGCAGTCTAAGGCACTGCATCGCTGTGCTTGAGGCGTCACTACAGCCCCGGGTCGGACCCCAGGCTGTGTCACAGCTGGCCGTGATCAGGAGAGCCATGAGGCGGAGCACAATTGGCCCAGCATCATCCGGGTTAGGGGAGGTTTTGGTGCGACACATTGGTGCGGCTGGTTTCCAGGTTAAACGAGAAGTGTGTCAAAAAGCAGTGCAGCTTGGCAGGGTCGTATTTCGGAGGACGCATGGTTCTTGACCTTCGCCTCTCCTGAGTCCATAGGAGAGTTGCAGCTATGGGACAAGATTAACTACCAATTGGATATCACAAAATTACGGAGAAAAAGGGGTAAAAGTTCCCAAAAATTATAAAAAGAAAAAACAACTCGGGTGGAGGCGGTTATTGCAGAAAAAGGGGTGGGACCAACTCCATATCAATGCATATTTTGGAATGAGATGTTCGCCGAGCATGTGTACACATACTTTTGGTCATGTCGTGTATTTGTTATTGAAAAATAAATACGGGTTTTAATAAAAATGCAACGAAAAACAAGCAAACTTATTAGAACGATTCACTGTCCTGTTTATATGGTAATAACGTCTGTGGCGCGCATGCAATGCAACTTCTGGAAAAGTGTGAATGCAATCTGTAAGATGGTTCCAGTATGTATATTAAACATATGGACATTCTCCCTTTATATGGGACTGTTGTCCAGCTACTGTATTCAGACATAACAACTTATTTTAAAAGTAGGCTTCGCTTTGTTTAGAATTATTCAGTCTCTTTTTAGGCCTTATCAATAATGAATGTAATCTTGCTTATTGACAACATTTAGCATGTCCAAGCTCAGCCATAATGCAACTTACAGTAGGCCTAGCCCCTATTTCAGTGTGTATTCTATGTATATGTTTTCACATTGAAGACATGCAATTACTTCGAACAATGTGGACTGCAAGCATGTTCAAGTTAACATACTGTATTTAGCAAAGATAGGACAGGTCTACATTTTGTTATTTTGTTTCTGTAAGCTGTTTAACAAACTATAAACGGACTAACATTGGAATTGATTTCAAGGCAATACATAAAAGACCGTACATATTTAGCCATGGAGCACGTTCTGATTGGCCAGTGAGGGGCCAAGCCTCGACACACCCAAAATGTATTTATTCATCAAAACCCAGCCCTTTCGCGTCCATGCCAGCACAACTATGGTTGTGAAAATAGATTTTGTTTTCTGACACTGCTAGCACTTAGATTGATCATTGTGTTAAGTTTGTTCAAATACAGCCCATAATACCTTAGTCTATGGGATTTAGTTTTGTGGTTCTATCATCAGATTTCCTCAAAAGTTTTTATTTATTTTTATGAGCTGTCAATCAACCAAATTCATTGGTAAACATTTCAAAACCTGCAAGGTCATTGGCTCAAAGGGATAGACAGGCAGTGATGTGATGATTGAGGAGATAAAAAATAAAAAAATATATAAAAAAGTTACAATGTTTAACAATCCTCCATGGATGAATCGCAAACAGCACCCTATTCCCCAACTCTGGTCAATATTAGCGCACTATAAAATGGAATAGGGTGCCATTTGGGACACATTCCCAGTGTAAACTGTGATTGGTGTCACAAAGTTCCCATGCTCTTTAAGCCAAACATCGCCACAGTGAATCTCTGTCACACACACACAAATAAAAAAAACACTCAACCCCCATTTCCTCTGTTACTTCTTTGAAGCTCTAAGAATAGAAACGGATCGCCTTGAGGATTCGACAATTGGAGCGGTCTTAACCCTTCGAGCTGTGTTGTCGCTAAGTCGCACAGAAATTTGAAACAGACCCGCAAACTGCCTTTTCAGTCAGAAATGTGTAAATAGTTTCGAGAAAATATTTGACCCCGTCTGGCGACATTCCCAGAGCTTAGCAAGATGCAGTGATATTGGGTATTGTAGGCCTCCTCGAATATCACATCAACTGGCATCAACTTGATTAAAACTTAATTTCCCATAAAACCTTTCTTTGATTTCCATGATGCTGCGAGGGGAAAAAAACAAACCCATACAGATTAAAATATTTCCAAGGCTAACTAAACATCTTATTTTTGGAAGTTTAAACAACTAACTCAGTCAATAATAGAACACTTTGTGTATGGGATTTGCTAAATGGGATTTGTAGTTTGTTTCCCCCTACATGCCTGCCACCTCCACTGCGTCTCCACTCCCCAGGTATGTATAGAACACAAGGGACCTTTGAGGAGTTACAGAATTAGTAGTTTCTTCCCCTACCTGCTATAGTACCTCAATAACATGTGTTTTTTGAGAGTTGCTGTTCTTCTTTCCATTATTGGAGGACTTCTAATATGAAGAACACTTGGGCAAAACTAGAGGATGGTGAGATTTTCTTGCCTACCTGCTACAGTACCTCAACAATGTTAGCAGACAGTGTAGAACACTGTTGTCCCTCGATGAACTCTGGGATTTGTAGTTGTTCTGCCTACCTGCCACCTCCACTATGTCCCCAGGTACGAGGTCCTTAGCCCGGACCCTCTGGACACTCTTCCTGTCCTGTCGGTACACCTTCCCCATCTCAGGCTCATACTCCTTCAGCGCCTCTATTGCATTCTCAGCATTACGCTCCTGGAAACACACGTGAATGAACACACATCGTCGCACACATTAATACATGTGTTTATACATGAACACACACACTAATGCAACATGTCAAAACACTGTGACCTTACCTGCCACACCCCAACGATAGCGTTGGCGATGAGGATGAGGAGGATGACGAAGGGTTCAACAAAGGCTGTGATGGTCCCCTCCCCTTCCTCGAACCAGGCAAGAGTCTGTCAGAAAAGAGAGACAGGTTAAAGAAGAACTTGTTTTCAAGAGCCAAGAGAGTATGTGACAGGGATGGTAATATTGTGAGGATATGAGTGGATAGGAATGCTCAGAGCAAAATATAGAAATAGCTATAAACATATGTCTGAATGTCATTGGGTAGGCTGAGACTTAGCCATTTATTGTAAAGTTACAGTATTTACAATAGTGTTTGTTTAGGTCGTCTTTCTGTGTGTGTTAGTGTGTGTGTGTGTGTGTGTCCTTACGAAGGAGATGCAGGCAGCCAGCAGAAGAATCCGAACCAAGAGATCCTCAAACTGTTCCAGGATCAGTTCCCATAGCGACTTCCCTGGAAACACAGATATGGAAAGAATGTAAATGCAGGGGAGAGGGAAAAAGAGAGCGAAAAGGGCGAGATAATGAACACCTTACCTTCTTCTGCCGGTAACTCTGCATCATGGAGTTCAGAAATTGAGAGAAAGAGAGAGAGAGTTATTAACATGGTAATAACATTGCTATTATCAGTCATCACTGAATATCATCATCACATTACTAAACATAGGCCTAACTTCAGTGTCATTACTTCATAGTAATCATTGAAACAATTGAATACTTGCTGAATACTTGCGTTTTTTTAATTTAAGGGTGAAATAGGGGTCACGGGTTAAGTTTTCATCCAAAATGGCACCTATTCCCTACATAGTTAACTATTTTTGACCAGAGTCCTATAGGCCCTGGTCAAAAGAAGTGCACTGCATAGGCATAGGTGTCGTTTAGGTCACGCACTAGGACTGTGACATACCGTTTGGGCCCCATCTCTCCTTGCTTTTCCTCAGCTGTTCGCAGCTCAGGCCCGTTGACTCATTCACACAGAAATACCCCAACACCTCCTCGACTGTCTTAGTATGGGCATTGTCCATCCCTGAAAGACAGCGGGATGGTGAAAGGGAGGGGCAGGAAGATGGAGAAGAGGGGGGAAGGATGATATTGGGGGGAAAAAAGAGAGAAAGTGAAGGGGGATGAACATCAGTAGGCTTACATAACATTGAAACTTAACTAGTGAAAATAAAATTAAGAAAAAAATAGTGTACTATCCATTCTATTCATACTCTCACTGCAGTGAATGAAACATTCCCACAATATGGGGACCAACTTGATTCTGTAAATACGATAATGTTGAGTCGGAGACCGAAATAACGCCTGGGGACGTTACAAAAGGAGCCTAGAGAATCAGGTGAGCAATTGCACCTGTTGCATGTAAATTACCTTGATTTACAGCACCTGTTCGCTAGGGGATTCAACAAGACATGATGCAATAAACTTAGCAACCCCATAATATACTATAAACATGGAATCCTCCGTTAAATGCATTTAGCACAATGTATCGATGGTTCGAATAAGACACAATGTCAGAATCTCAGAATGTTCTTGAAATAATCATATTCGCAGCATCCAACGCAGGTCTCAACTACTCACATTTTACAAATAAAATAAAATCAAAGTTTGTTGATATACAAAGATAAAGTCTTGTTGACGAGCTTTTAAATATATGCATTGAAGGTAAATGTTCCCTTCTAGGCCGATCCGCTGCGACGCCTTCAATACGCTAACATTTGCTAACTAGCTAAATGGCATTCTCAGAAACGGTAACTAGCTAATAATCTTGTTTGTACAGGACGTTTGCGCTCTAATAATGAAGGGAGGCTTACCAGTACAATAAATATCCCGGTATTCCGTTGACTAACAACTAATTCAGAAACGTTAAGTAAATAACACAATATCAACACGAATAGGATTAGAAAACTACAAAAAGAAAACGTTAATTCCAACGACGATTTGAGAAATCGATCTATATTAACTGCTCGGCTTTTTCTCTCCCACTGGATCACTAGCTAGCTAACGTTACGTCCTGAAAAATTATAAGGAAGACATTGTCATAGAATAAGTCATGTTTCTTCAAGTACCACTAAGGCTTGTTGGAGGCGTATTCCTCTACTTTTATATTTGATTACAGCACCGATGTCGTGCGCTTTAATCCACCCGCTATGTCTTAGCTATCTAAATAGCCGTCGCTTTATTTAATGCAAGGCCACAGAACTATACAGTAGTGCTTCAGTCGCAGAAATCGTAGGAGCGGAAGTTAGGCCAATTAGAGACCTGGAATTTAGACTGAAATGGCTGTACGGCGAATCAGATTGCAACAACTTCTATAAACCCGCCTACCGATGATTTGCTGCAGGAGGGCGGAACCCCAACCTTGCCCTTGGCTCAGCGCTTGACCAATGAACGTGCTGTGCGACAGTCGTTTTTCAGATGATTGACTTTTGTACAACTCAATGGGGTTCGGCAGGACACTCGATTCTCGTTGCCCCCTGACCAATAGTAATGTCCGTCAAGCAAAACAGGCGGGACGTGTATTTAAAGGTAAAGCGGATAGCTTCCCCCCCAACGCCCATCTGTCACCAGAATACGTCTAACCTCTCATTTCTGACGTGAAATATCGGACTCTTACTAGAATTCCGACCTGAAGATGACTGACATGATTTGAGTTCCCAGTTGTTTTTAACGGGGCATGTCTGGTCGCATATGTGCTTAAGGTACATATGTGGTCAGACATTATGTTCCCCAGCACCCCACATCCCTCTTTCTCTCTCACACACACACACACCTATCTGCTCTGTTAGACGTCACGCTAACAGCAGTAGGCTATTGCTCTTCTGATACAACACATTGTCCTAAATCGTTTATTCTAGGCTATTACTCAAATCACATTTTATTTGTCACGTGCTTCGTAAACAGCTATAGACTAACACTTACGGGCCCTTCCCAACAATGCAGAGAAAAATATATAAATAATAGAAAACTACACAATGAGAAACTTTAACTTGGCTACATAGCTACATATACACTGAGTATACAAAACAGAACACCTGCACATTCCATGGCAGACTGACCAGGTGAATCCAGGTGAAAGCTATGATCCCTTATTGATGTCACTTGTTAAATCCACTTAGTCAGTGTAGATGACGTGAAAGAGACAGGTTAAAGAAGGATCTTTAAGCTTCGAGACATGGCTTGTGTATGTGTGCCATTCAGAGTTGCTGGGTTTTTCATGCTCAACAGTTTCCTGTGTGTATCAAGAATGGTCCACCACCTAAATGACATCCAGCCAACTTGACACAACTGTGGGAAGCATTGGAGTTAACATGGGCATAATAGAATGTGTCACTGTCGACACAACATAAGCAGGTAATAGCAACATCTGACTGTCCCCCTCTCTCTCTCTTCCTCACTCTGGTACCTATACAATTTAAATTGATTAGTTTGAAATGGGTTACCTATACAAATATGTATGTACATTTCTCAAGAGGCAGTGGTGTGTGTGTGTGTGTGTGTGTGTGTGTGTGTGTGTGTGTGTGTGTGTGTGTGTGTGTGTGTGTGTGTGTGTGTGTGTGTGTGTGTGTGTGTGTGTGTGTGTGTGTGTGTGTGTGTGTGTGTGTGTGTGTGTGTGTGTGTGTCAGACCTAATAAAAACTGATATTTTTGTAGAAAAGGGTATTTGAATAAAAACGTGTAGTGTGATGGTTAGCAGTCAAACCTGAACTAAACAAAAGCAAAACCACCTGAACTTTGGACATTCTACGTTTATCTTCTCTGTCTCTCCTCTTTCCATTTCTCACAATGGATAGTCACTCGACAGACTGAAAGGCAAAACAGTACGAAGACAATATTTTAACAACAAAATATGACAAATGTATCATTTCTCATTACTGTTATGCACAACATTACATATGATACTGTATGGCTGGAATACATTTGTAATGGTCCAGAATCAAGTGTGTGTGTTTGTGAGAGAGTTGTTTGTGTGTTTTTGACTGTGTGTGTGTGTGGTGTGTGTACACCCTTAGAAAAAAAGGTGCCATCTAGAACCTGTGCTATTCTGATCATAGTACCAGTGTGTGTAGTCTGTGTCTGCGCTAAACAGCATATATCTGATCTCCTGAGGGGGGTTTAACCCATGCTGTGCAGCTCTCTCCCACCACTGCAAGCGACTGATACCTGAGAGAGAGTGTGTGATTAGAGTGGGATTAGGAATGCTACTGTAGATCATAGAGCACTATGATATACAGGAAGGAAAACAATTGGATTGGGTTAAAACAATTGACAAAGCAATATGAAACAGGAGAGGAAACAGTAAATCATTACAATATAAAGGGACAGTGCAAAGATGAAAAATGGGCGCTCCACCTTGCTGAATATTGTTATTATGAACAACAGTATTAAAAATGTGTTGTCAGATAGTTAACACTGGTTGCTGCAGGGTACCTGTGCAGGGTCCACACCGCCAGTCCTGGTCAAACTGTCTCAGCTCCTGCAGCTCTTTCTCTCTGGCTGTGAGGGGCATCGTGTGATTGGACTCGGAAGCAGGGTCAGAGTGACACCACCATGACCAATCACATAGAGCTGGGGCATTAATAGTGGTCGATTGACAAGTTGAGTTGGATCACTGAATCACTCATTTCCTCTCTAAAGACAAATACAACTATTCTACAAACAGATTGAAATTCGTAAATTATTTTACCTTTATTTAACTAGGCAAGTCAGTTAAGAACAAATTCTTATTTTCAAATACGGCCTAGGAAGAGTGGGTTAACTGCCTTGTTCAGGAGCAGAACGACAGATTTCTACCTTGTCAGCTGGGGAATTCGAGCTTTCAGTTACTAGTCCAACGCTCTAACTAGGCCAACTAGGCTATCTGCCGTAATGCAACATTAGCTGCATTAACAGGAAATATAAGCGATATTTCGCCACCAATGTTCTTAACTGACTTGCCTAGTTAAATAAAGGTCAAACAAATTACGAATTTCAATCTGTTTGTACAATGAATAGAATGTTAGAATAGTTGTATTTGTCTTCGGAGAGGAAATTAGTGATTCAGTGATCCAACTCAACTTGTTAGCATTTCGTATGTACTGCGCGTTTTCATAGGTTTCTTGCACTTGTGCAATTCATTGTGTGCTAAAACGTTTTTATCAAGCCCCTGATATAGTTTTATAACATACTTATTTGCAATTATGTTCGATGTCTTTCCCTTCGGTTTTGGTCTGATGATCAATGTGTAAGTTATCATGAAGAAAACAATCGAAACGCAAAAACCCAGACCAAGAGAAGAAGAAAAAAACGTTAACCGTAACACATACAAACCGTGATGACGTCACTTTCGACGCACAGGACGCAAAGACTTTACTTTCTCCCCACGCACAACATTGCAAGTTGACAGCTACAACACAACGGTTAGTAATGTAAACATGACGTTATTCCACAGATCAACTATAATCGGTAAACACTAACATAACAATAGCACCATTATAGCAAGCTGTACTATATTGCAGAAGAGTTTTTACATGTCATAAGGGTTATTTACATGTCTCAGTCCCAATTTGCTTGACAGCTGACAGCAACACATAACAAGCAAGTTTGGTTGGTTGTTATAATTTTCATTGCAAGGCCTACGGTATTAAGTTGTTGAGACATGCAAGTCATACAGGCTTCCATATAAATCATTTAGATGTATTTAATTCAAGATTTTGTCCAAATAAAACAAGATAAATTTTTTACAAATGTATATAAAGAGATATAAATATATATATTTCTATGAGTTTGTAGTTAGTTTATGCTATAGATAGTACAGTACGGTAGATACATGAATAATATTATTATAATTATATATGCCATTTAGCAGATGCTTTTCTTTCAAGGCAAATGACAGTTATGTGCATACACATTATTTATGAGTGATCCCGGTAATCCTACCCACCGTCCTGACATTGCAAGCCCCATGCTTTATCAATTGAGCTATAGGACTAGTATAATGAAGGCAGACTCTCTGTGTGTGGTATTAGAGGGACAGTGGCTCCTGAGGACCAGAGGAATAGCTGCCATGGGCGACACACTGGAGTTCAGTGACATTTACCAGGAGGTCAAAGGGTCATGGGTGAGTGCGTGCGTGTGTATGTGTGTGTGTGTTCTGCACAGCATCACATATCTGACAATGCAGTCAACAGTTAAAAACCATTGAAAACTATTCTAAATGTGTGTGTGTGTGTCTAGGTTTACTTCAGGTGTTGCTATACTGTATATGTATGTCAACACTATTTACTGTGTTTTCCCCAGAATGACGGCCGTCTGCGGTTCGGTAGACAGAGTGTGGTGTATAAGAGCAGTAAGACAGGGAAGGTGGACAGCATCCCAGCTGCGGAGCTGTCTCAGGCCCAGTGGAGACGTGTGTGTCTGGGACAGGGCATCAAGCTGACCACCAGCACCGGGCACATCTACAAATATGATGGCTTCAGAGACACGGTGACAAGAGGGATGGGAGGGAAGAGAGAGGGATGAGGGTAGAGGAGAGGTGCGGGGAGGAAAGGGGTAGAGGAGAGGAAAATAGGAGGGAGGGAGGTGCAGGAGGGTAGGAGGAGAGAGGAGAGGGAGGGAGATATCATTGAGGGGAGACAGAGAGATGAAGGGGAGGGAGGTATGGATGATGGAAGAGAGAAATAAGGAGAAAGGGGAGGAAACAGATAGAGAGGTGGAAAGAGGCAAGAATGGGAATGAAAAGAGTAAAGAGTGAGTTTGGAGTAGGAATGAGATCAGAGAGGAGTGTGGAATAGAATCATTTGAAACAGAAAGGTCAGCATGGAAAATAAACATTGTCTTCTCTCTCTCTCCACCCCTCTGTTCTCTACCCTCTCTCTCCACCCCTCTCCTCTCTACCCTCTCTCTCCACCCCTCTCCTCTCTACCCTTTCTCTCCAGGACTTTGAGAAGATCTCTGAGTACTTCAAAGCCCACTACAAAGTGGAGCTGTCAGAGAAGGAATTGTGTGTGAAGGGTTGGAACTGGGGCACCACCAAATTCTCTGGTAAGGACAACACTAACACATATTCAAGTTTTCAGAGGCCATTTTGAGTTGTAACATTTTGTCTCCAACACAGTCTAGTTTCTGTCCCCAGGCCCTCTCCTGTCATTCGAGGTGAGCGACAGCCCAGCGTTTGAGATCCCCCTGGCCAGCGTGTCCCAGTGCGCCACGGGGAAGAACGAGGTGACACTGGAGTTCCACCAGAACGATGAGGCAGAGGTGTCGCTGATGGAGGTCCGCTTCTATGTCCCGCCCGGGGACACTGCCACCACGGAAGAGGGGCCAGAACCTGTGGAGGTGGGGGGCTGTGTGTGAGTGTGTGTCTGGTATAGACTTGGAAGAAAGGAAAAACCCACACTCACTGAAATATTCTTCAAGTTTGAATAAAAAAATGTAGCAGCAGAGGTCAGAACGAACGTGATGGCAGCATTCATAAACGTCTGCTGTAGTCTTCCATATTAGTCCCGTGTTCAGATTCAGATTCAGAAAACGTTAATGTCCTCTAGAGGCAATTCATTTTGCAGCAGTTAAAGTACATACAGACAAGATCACATGTTAAAATGTAAAACACAACAACAGAACGAAGCATCTGACATTGACAGAATATTTACATTAAGTCGTCATTGCATTGCCTCTCATAGCCTCCAGTTTTATGGATGTTTTTTCGTTGTTTTTTTCTCTCCCCTTTTTCTCCCCAATTTCGTGATATCTAATTGGTAGTTGCGATCTTGTCTCGTCGCTGCAACTCCACAACAAACTCGGGAGAGGTGAAGGTCGAGAGCCAAAGTTCCCCCGAAGCATGATCTGCCAAGCCACACTGCTTTTTTTGTACACAATGCTCGCTTAACCCGGAAGCCAGCCGCACCAATGTGTCGGAGGAAACATTGTCCAACTGACGACCAAAGTCAGCTTCTATTATAGATGTTTTGGCCTTTTCAGTCCTGCAGATCAAACTCTTCCCCACAACAAACTTCAGTGTCAGGACTCAGTGACAAGACATCTCTGTCTGAATGAATGAGACTCTCAAACGGCTTGGACTGGCAGCGCAACTGAACTGCCACCAACCGTCAAGTTCAACTTTATTGGGATATAAGTTCTACATGTTAAAACTGAAATGCATGAGTATCTACAGGAGATTTGAACACAAGTCTCTGCCAATGCCACAAATGAATAACTGAAATGTTGATATTGTATGGAATGTGACATGTTTTGTCCTCCTCCCAGGTGTTTAGAGACCGTGTGCTGTCCAAGGCAGATGTGATCCAGGCTACAGGAGATGCTGTGTGTATCTTCAAAGAGCTGCAGTGTCTCACACCCAGGGGCAGGTACATCTTTACACACATATAGACACACCACTTTACACACACGCCTTTACACACGCCTTTGCACACACACTTTTGCATACATACCTTTACACACACACACACACCTTTACACGAACACCTTTACACACATATCTCATACAACTTTACACACATATAGACACACACCTTTACACACACACACATAGACACCTTTACACACAAATACACATATAAACACATACACACACACACACACACACACACACACACACACACACACACACACACACACACACACACACACACACACACACACACACACACACACACACACACACACACACACACACACACACACACACACACACACACACACACACATATACACACACACACCTTTACACACATATACACACACACACACCTTTACACACATATACAGTTGAAGTCAGAAGTTTACATACACATTAACCAAATATATTTAAACTCAGTTTTTCACAATTCCGGACATTTAATCCAAGTAAAAATTCCCTGTCTTAGGTCAGTTAGGATCACCGCTCTATTTTAAGAATGTGAAATGTCAGAATAATAGTAGAAGTAAATTATTTATTAAAGCTTGTATTTCTTTCATCACATTCCCAGTGGGTCAGAAGTTTAGATACACTCAATTAGTATTTGGTAGCATTGCCAATTGTTTAACTTGGGTCAAATGTTTCGGGTAGCCTTCCACAAGCTTCCCACAATAAGTTAGGTGAATTTTGGCCCATTCCTTCTGGCAGAGCTGGTGTAACGGAGTCAGGTTTGTAGGCCCCCTTGCTCGCAAATGCTTTTTCAGTTCTGCCCACAAATTGTCTACAGGATTGAGGTCAGGACTTTGTGATGGCCACTCCAATACCTTACTGTATGCAGGGGCAGGTAGGCACACACAATCCTTATCCATGCCAAACTACACCTTCAGCTGGGGGTGACGGTATCAAGATGTATCTCTTTCATTTGTGACTTTATTAAACAGCTGAACATGTAACTGGGGATAAGTAGAAGCTGATGGTCAAGTCAGAAAGTTCTGGAAGGGAGATATGATTCTCTGCCATAGGGTTGGCTGTGTAGACACCTATCCCCCTAACTTTGACTCTGTACCGGTACCCCCTGTGTATAGCCTTGTTATTGTTTTTTTTTATTGTGTTACTTTTTATTTAAATTGTTCTATTTTTACATTAGTTTATTTAGTAAATATTTTCTTAACACATTTCGTGAACTGCATTGTTGGTCAGTAAGCATTTCACAGTATGGTTGTTGTATTCCTGTTGTATTCAGAGCATGTGACAAAATAACATTTGATTTGAAATATAAACCTCTTGCACTGTCACACCCCCCCTCTCTCTCTCACACTCACTCTTTCTCTCTCTCAGGTATGATATCCGTATCTACCCGAGCTTCCTCCACCTCCACGGTAAGACATTTGACTACAAGATCCCCTACACCACTGTGCTACGTCTCTTCCTGCTACCACACAAGGACCAGAGACAGATGTTCTTCATGGTGAGTACTACTGGTGTTTGAATAGTCATCATACGTAAAGACCTCGAGATTGCATACAATTTGTATACCAATGTCCGTCTGTCTCCCTCTCACCTTCCCTCTCTCTCGCTTTCGCTCTCTCTTTCTCTCTATCTGTCTCTCCCTCACTCCGTCCCTCCCCCTCTCTAGATCAGTCTGGACCCGCCCATTAAACAGGGGCAGACACGTTACCACTTCCTCATCCTGCTCTTCTCCAAGGAGGAGGACCTCAGCCTCTCCCTCAACATGACAGAGTGAGAGAGAGAGAGAGAGAGAGAGAGAGAGAGAGAGAGAGAGAGAGAGAGAGAGAGAGAGAGAGAGAGAGAGAGAGAGAGAGAGAGAGAGAGAGAGAGAGAGAGAGAGAGAGAGAGAGAGAGAGATGTTATACCGGTACCACCTGTATATAGCCTCATTACCGTTATTTTATTGTGTTACTTTTTTTTATGTCTGTTTTTTATTTTTAACTTGAGTTTATTTAATAAATATTTTCTTAACTCTATTTTCTTAAAACTGCATTGTTGGTTAAGGGCTTGTAAATACGCTGCTGTATAATATCATTGGATTTGATTTGATTTGTAAGTGTATGAGATGAAATGGTAAATGTTAAAAGATATTGATCAGATTAGATAATGAGGTTCATATTTCATGCTTTTTGTTTAATTTATTTCTATTGTTTGTTCTCCTCTCTCTCTCCTCTCTCTCCTCTCTCTGTCCTCTCTCTCTCTCTCTCTCTCTCTCTCTCTCTCTCTCTCTCTCTCTCTCTCTCTCTCCCCTCTCTCTCGCTCTCCTCTCTATCTCTCCTCTCTCTCTCTCTCTCTCTCTCTCTCTCTCTCTCTCTCTCTCTCTCTCTCTCTCTTCTCTCTCTCTCCTCTCTATCTCTCCTCTCTCTCTCTCCCCTCTCTCTCTGTCTTTCTCTCTATCTCTCCTCTCCCTCTCTCCTCTCTCTCTCTAGGGAGGAGGTGGAGAGGCGTTATGGGGGGAAGCTCAGTAAGAACATGTCAGGTTCTCTCTATGAGATGGTCGGCAGGGTGATGAAGGCTCTGGTCAACAAGAAGATCACCGTGCCAGGAAACTTCCTGGGGTAAACACACACACACACACACACACACAGACACACACACACACAGAGAGAGAGAAACTTCCAGGAGTAAACACACATTCATACACACCCGTCTAAGACAAGACTCAACAACATGAATGTCAGCCGCGCGCAGTAGTCGACAAACTGTGCCGAATCCACATGTAAAATCAGCTGGAAATTAACGGAACAGGATGTACGCAAGTGACGTAAGTTCTGTGGTCAGAGCCGATAGGACAGCCACCTGCTGCACACAGCCGACGTTTATATGGGTCTGCTTCGTCTCCATCCCACTCGCATTACACTCTAAAATAGAACTTTCTCTTAAAACTCTCGACCTCTCTCCCCTCCAGTCACTCGGGGACCCAGTGTATAACGTGTTCCTACAAAGCGTCGTCAGGCCTGCTCTATCCTCTGGAGAGGGGTTTCGTCTACATACACAAGCCCCCCGTACACCTGCGCTTCGAGGAGGTGCTGTATGCCTTATAGTTTTCCTTATGGGACATTCAAGTATCCCTTTTTGGGGGGGGGGGTTCTTTCATTCCTTCATGCGTAGGCCTACATTGGACGATGAAGTCCTCTTCTACTTCTTCTACCCTCCTCCTCCTTCTTCTTCATCCATCCATCCAGGTGTCGTGTGTGAACTTCGCCAGAGGCACCACCACCACGCGCTCCTTCGACTTTGAGATCGAAACCAAGCAGGGCACCCAGTTCACCTTCAGCAGCATTGAGAGGTGATTTACATACACACCTTTACACACAAATACATATATACACGTATACACACACACACACACACACACACACACACACACACACACACACACACACACACACACACACACACACACACACACACACACACACACACACACACACACACACACACACACACACACACACACACACACACACACACACACACACACACACACACACACACACACACACACACTTATGCATGCACACACCTTTGTCATGTCTCTCACCTTTCACTTCATCCTCTCTCTCTCTATCTCTCTCTCGCTCGTTCTATCTCTCCGCCAGAGAGGAGTATGGGAAGCTTTTTGACTTTGTGACGGCCAAGAAGCTCAGCATCAAGAACAGAGGATTCAAAGAGGTAAACATCTCACCTGTTCACCTGTAAACTCCACTATTTCACTCTTTCATTAGATGTGCTTTCATCCCTTCATCCGCTGACCTGTCCTCTCTGTCTCTCTGTGTTGTGGTCCGGTAGAAAAAGGTTGGTCCTGTACGGAGGTGTTGGTTTGGTTTTAAACTGCATGGCGTGTGATTTGGTAGAATGATATGATCAGGATTGGGGGTATTAATTGCATTGCCTGTCTGTTATGGAATTGGGGTGGGAGGGAGGAGTCTAAACCTGTGTGTGTTATTACTGATGATATAGCAAATTAACACCTAACTTGGTAAGTGAGTCAACATTTTACATTTTGTTCACTGTGTATATGTATATTTCCCAGAGTTAGTTAGCATCTTTACATGGGATGTCTGCGTTTTACAATTAGAGATATTGCTGTGAATTACTACAGTGCTACTATGTATTTACTATGATACTACTGTGTATTTACTATGATACTACTGCATATTTACTATATTACTACAGTGTATTTTTGTCCTGTCAGGGTATAAAGGGTAAAGATGACATGTTGGAGGACTCAGACGAGGACCAGCACGATGCCTACCTGGAGAGGATGAAAGAGGAGGGCAAGATCAGAGAGGAGGCCAATGACAGCGATGACTCCGATGGAGAGAGCGGTGAGTGACAGGAGGCTTGGCCAATCAGAGGGCGAGAGCAGTGAGTGACAGGAGGCTGGGCGATTATTTAGGTTGGTTCGGTTTCAGTTCGAGTATTAAAAAATAATCACGGTTTTCAATTTTGGTTTAGATCATTTTTTTAAACAAATGCACCATACATTATGTGGGTTGAATACTGTAAAAACACTGAATAAAACAATGAATAAAAGTCCCATGATGGTAGTGACTGTCCATTACTGCTTATCACTTATTAATCATTTATTCACATTACTTTACTTTAATAAAATATTTCAATTGTTGTGTTTATTACATTTGTTTTATTTGATTAGTTTATTATTTAATTTGAAGTCATCATCTCATCTCTATAGAGCTGCTGCCTATGCGGTCTGACATGTTTTAGTAGTTCTTCAATGTAATTAAGCCGTACTTTTATCACCATACTACTAATACCAATTATCAATCACTTATATTATGTTTTTTTTTTAATACCCCACCAAGCAACTGCTCTCTACACCTCTCGATAACGCATTATTCTGTCTCTCGTGTCTGCCCTGACCGGACAAGTAGGCACGCAATGGATCATGGTCATTGTAGTTAATTACCATGTTTACTGCACTAAACAGTGTAGAATATTGGCCTGTTGGAGACTACAACTCCTTACTACATCACACAGTTCAGACTTGACCTGATTTATCTCTAGAGTAACTGCCCATTGGGGTCACAGAAAAAAAACGGAACGAAATGGAACTCAAATAATTGAACCGATTGTCAGTCAGTTAGTTCAGAGGGTGAGAGCGGTGAGTGACTGGAGGCAGGGCCAATCACAGATTTTTTCTCTTGTCTTCCAGATGAGTCTTTTAACCCTGGAGAGGAGGAAGATGACATAGCGGAAGAGTACGTATTCATTTTCAATCCATCACTCCCTTATCTTTACCGCTTTTCATCAGTCAATCACATTCCCTTCTCTCTTCTCATCCTGCCTCCCTCTCTCTCACTTGCCTCCTTTCTTTCACTGTCACACTTTCTCTTTCTCTCCCCCCTACGCATCTCGCTCTCTCTTTCTCTTTCCTTCTCTCTCAGGTATGACAGTAAGGCATCAGCCAGTGACAGCAGTGCAGAGGGGGGAGACGGTGACAGAGAAAAGAAGAAGAGACCAGCCAAGAAGGCCAAAGTGGTGAAGGAGAGGAAACCACGCAAGGTAAAGGAGGGAGGAGAGAGAGGGAGGAGAGGTAAAACTAAGTACCTCATCTGAAATGAACCCTCCCTTCCTTTCTATCGCTCAACCTCTCTCCTTATTTTTCCTCTTTCCTCTCTTTCTCTACCTTCACCTGTTTTTCTCCCTCTTCCCTTCCTCTCTACCTCCCCCTTTTCTCCCTTCTCCCTCCTTTACTCTCTCTCCCCAGAAGAAGCCGAAGGACAGTGGCGCCCCCAAGAGGCCGATGAGCGCCTATTTCCTGTGGCTGAACGCGAGCCGCGAGAGCATCAAAGCAGAGCACCCTGGGATATCCATCACAGAGATCTCCAAGAGGGCCGGGGAGATGTGGAGGGAACTGGGGAAGGAGCAAAAAGTGGTATGAGAGAGGGAGGGGGAGAGGGAGGGAGAGAGAGAGATACCAGTACTGCAATTGTCCTCCTCTCATCCTTCCCTCTTGTCTTTCTTTTGCTCTCCCTTTCATTAGTGTGTGAAAATGTAGTTCATTGTAATATACATCTTGTTGACTTATTGACTATCTCTGTCTTTCTTTTTCTCCGCCCCATTCCCATCTCTTTCTCTCTCTCTCTCTTTGTCTCTCCCTTTCTCTCTCCCTCTACCCTTTTCTCTCTCTGTCTGTCAGGAGTGGGATGGGAAAGCGGAGGAGGCGAAGAAGGACTATGAGGTAGCGATGAGGGAGTACAGAGAGAGTGGAGGAGGATCCTCTGCCCCCTCCAAAAAGTACAGTATCATGTCCCTGTTAAACACCTACAGTTGAAGTCCGAAGTTTACATACACCTTAGCCAAATACATTTAAACTCAGTTTTTAACAATTCCTGACATTCAATCTAGTAAGAATTTCCTGTTTTAGGTCAGTTAGGATCACCACTTTATTTTAAGAATGTGAAATGTCAGAATAATAGTAGAGAGAATAATTTATTTCAGCTTTTATTTCTTTCATCACATTCCCAGTGGGTCAGAAGTTTACATACACTCAGTTAGTATTTGGTAGCACTGCCTTTAAATTGTTTAACTTGGGTCAAATGTTTAGGGTAGCCTTCCACAACCTTCCCACAATAAGTTGGGTGAATTTTGACCCATTCCTCCTTACTCGCACATGCTTTTTCAGTTCTGCCCACAAATTTTCTATAGGATTCAGGTCAGGGCTTTGTGATGGCCACTCCAATATCTTGACTTTGTTGTCCTTAAGCCATTTTGCCACAACTTTGGAAGTATGCTTGGGGTCATTGTCCATTTGGAAGACCCATTTGAGACCAAGCTTAAACTTCCTGACTGATGTCTTGAGATGTTGCTTCAATATCTACATATAATTTTCCTCCCTCATGATGCCATCTATTTTGTGAAGTGCACCAGTCCCTCCTGCAGCAAAGCACCCCCACAACATGATGCTGCCACCCCCGTGCTTTATGTGTAGTTGCAAACCATAGTCTGGCTTTTTTATGGCGGTTTTGGAGCAGTGGCTTCTTCCTTGCTGAGCGGCCTTTCAGGTTACGTCGATATAGTTCTCGTTTTACTGTGGATATAGATACTTTTGTACATGTTTCTTCCAGCATCTTCACAAGGTCCTTTGCTGTTGTTCTGGGATTGATTTGCACTTTTCGCACCAAAGTACGTTCATCTATAGGAGACAGAGCGCGTCTCCTTCCTGAGCGACATGACGGCTGCGTGGTCCCATGGTGTTTATACTTGCGTACTATTGTTTGTACAGATGAACGTGGTACCTTCAGGCGTTTGGAAATTGTTCCCAAAGATGAATCAGACTTGTGGAGGTCAACCATTTTTTGGGCCTGATTTCTTTATATTTTCCAATGATGTCAAGCAAAGAGGCACTGAGGTTAAAGGTAGGCCTTGAAATACATCCACAGGTACACCTCCAATTGACTCCAATGATGTCAACTAGCCTATCATGACTTGTGTCATGCACAAAGTAGATGTCCTAACTGACTTGCCAAAACTATCGTTTGTTAACAAGAAATTTGTGGAGTGGTTGAAAAACAAGTTTTAATGACTCCAACCTAAGTGTATGTAAACTTCCACTCTTACAAAAAAAGGTTCTGGATAGAACCAAAAAGGGTTCTATGCTTGCTTCATATAGTGCATTCGGAAAGTATTCAGACCCCCTTCACCTTTTCCACATTCTGTTACGTTGTAAGCTTTCAAAAAAAAGTCAGCCAGCTTGGAGTTTGCCAAAAGGCACCGAAATGACCCTCAGACCATGAGAAACAAGATTCTCTGGTCTGACGAAACCAAGATTGAACTCTTTCACCTGAATACCAAGCGTCATGTATGGAGGAAACTGGCACCATCCCTTACGGTGAAGCATGGTGGTGGCAGCATCATGCTGTGGGGATGTTTTTCAGTGGCAGGGACTGGGAGACTAGTCAGGATCGAGGGAAAGCTGAACGGAGCAAAGTACAGAGAGAACCTTGATGAAAACTTCCAACAGGACAACGACCTTAAACACACAGTCAAGACAACTCAAGAGTGGCTTCAGGACAAGTCTCTGAATGTCCTTGTACCCGATCAAACATTTCTGGAGAGACCTGAAAATAGCTGTGCAACGACACTCCACATCCAACCTGACAGAGCTTGAGAGGATCTGCAGAGAAGAATGGGAAGAACTCCCCAAATACAGGTGTGCCAAGCTTGTAGCGACATACCCAAGAAGACTTGAGGCTGTAATCACTGCCAAAGGTGCTTTAACCAATGTAAATGTAATATTTTAGTGTTTTTATACATTTGCAACATTTTCTAAAAACCTGTTTTTGCTATGTCATTATGGGGTATTGTGTGTAGGTTGATGAGGGGGAAAACAATTTAATCCATTTTAGAATATGGCTGTAATGTAACAAAATGTGGAAAAAGTGAAGGGGTCTGAATACTTTCCGAATGCACTGTATGTACATGGCTTCTACATCTACATCTACACCAAAACCTGAACTATAGACCTCGGTTTAAAAGCTGACAGTGTTTTATATACCTTTATTTTATTTTAAATCCTGTGGCTCTGTTGGGCTAAATTGCTGTGAGCGCCGCTATCTATTCCGGGATCCTGCCAGATTCCGTATAGGAGGACAGACGAGAAAGCCCAGCTAGCCTGGCTTGGCGGGCTCAAATGGAGGCCGCTATCTAATGCAGGAACTGTGTTTACTTTGCTTTGTTCCGGGACAAGCAAGCAAGTAGCAAACCTACATAAGCTACTGGGGAACCCACGTCCACCTACTTTTTATTTTTCTTCCACCCCAGTAGCCGGACAGCGCTCTGGTCTGGTGGTAGATTCGCCGCCATGTCGCGGCTCTCCACAGCCGACTGGCCGGTGCTTGGCAGGGTTACATCCCCGAAGGGGTCTCCCTCTTTCCCAGTGAACGGAACTGTTCTCGACCCAACCAACCAGCCATGGAGTTACGTCACTCGCCTTGGACGACGAAGAAGGTGTCCTCTGGCAATGGTGGTCTCCATGAGATGTTGAGCCCGGAACTGACACAGACCAAAAACAGATTTGCCGCCCTGGATCCAGAGGTTCCAGCGCCTTTGTCCTGGTTGGGTTCCCAATCAAGAACCTATCTGGAGGTAGCTGTGTCTTCGTCCTCTGTTCTGTCTCCCTCTCCGGTAGCTTCTACCTTGTGTTCAGATCCTCGGACCGTGAGGCTGCCTGAGAGACCGGCCCATTCAACATCACCAGCTGTCATCATAGGCAGCTCTATGGTGGGAAACATCTCGGTTCCCAAGGCAAAAACCCTGTGCTACCCAGGAGCACAAGTACAGAACATAACAAGGCTGCTTCCAACTGTTCTACCACAGATTCCGGGAGCTGACACTGTCGTAGTCCATGTGGGGTCAAACGACATCAGGAGGGCTAGCATGGAACATTTGAAAATGGATTTTAAAGAACTGATTTTACCATTAAAATAATTTCAGGTCCAGTACCACCGCGGGTGTGAAAGATTCAGCAGACTGCTGGCATTACACATCTGGCTAAAAGACTACTGTAGCTCTGCTGGAGTCACTTTTATTGATAACTTTGACACCTTCTGAAACAGAAGATACTCTACAGGAATGACGGAGTCCATCCATATCATCTTGGCTCCTGAACTCTGTCCACGCATTTCAAGGCTGCGTTGAAACAATGATCCAAGACCAGCTGTCACGCCCTGACCTTAGAGAGCCTTTTTATGTCTCTATTTGGTTTGGTCAGGGTGTGATTTGGGTGGGCATTCTATATTCTGATTTCTATGTTTTGTGTTTCTATGTTTTGGCCGGGTATGGTTCTCAATCAGGGACAGCTGTCTATCGTTGTCTCTGATTGGGAATCAGACTTAGGCAGCCTTTTTCCCTTTTGCTATTGTGGGAAGTTATCTTTGTTAGTGGCACTATTGCCCTCGTAAGCTTCACGGTCGTTTCTTTGTTTTGTTGGCGACATTCATTAAAATAAAGAAAATGTACGCTCACCACGCTGCGCTTTGGTCCACTTCTTCAGACGGTCGTGACACCAGCTCGGTTAATCCCTAACATTGTGACAATGAGTCGTCATAATGCTGCATCAAATGTACATGATTTTAGGGGCATTGTAAAGAACACAATGTATGTAATTTAATTGATGTACCCCTAATTGCACCGAATACATCTGTTCATCCTACAGCTATTGTAAGCCGTAATCATGAGCCTATAAACCAGAGTTACACTGTTAGCACTGAGGCGGTGTGCAATAGTAGGAAGACCACTTTATGCCGCTCACCCTGCACTATCAGCTCCAATGTAAATAACATGAGGAAGTCTACCTCTGATAAGCTTCCCAGTAAAGCATGAAAAACAATCAAGCAACCCATAAAAGTGCTAAAAATAGCCCATATTAACATATGTAGCCAAAGAAACAAGGTCCATGAAGTCAATAACTTGCTTGTAACAGATGACATTCATATTCTGACTATCTCTGGAACTCACTTAGATAATACCTTTGATGATACAGTGGTAGCAATACATGGTTATAACATCTACCGAAAAGACAAATGCCAACGGAGGTGGTGTTGCAGTCTATATTCAGCACCACATTCATGTAAAGCTTAGAGACGATCTAATGTTAAATACTGTTGAGGTAAAATGGCTACAGGGTCATCTGCCTCACCTAAAGCCCATTCTTGTGGGAAGCTGCTATAGACCACATTTAAGTCATTTAGCAGACGCTCTCCAGAGCGACTTACAAATTGGTGCATTCACCTTATGACATCCAGTGGAACAGTCACTTTACAATAGTGCATCTAAATCTTAAAGGGGGGGGGGGGTGAGAGGGAAACCACCAAGTGCTAACAGTCAGTATCTGGGTAATATGTGTGAAATGCTTGATAATGTACATGATATCAACAGAGAAGTATATTTTCTGGGTGATTTAAATATTGAACGGCTATCATCAAGCTGCCCACTCAGGAAAAAACATCACACTGTAACCAGTGCCTGCAACCTGCATCCGTGTTGTCAGTCAACCTGCCAGGGTAGTTACAAACAGCACAGGAGTTAACAGGAGTTAGGAGTTAAATCATCAACATGTATTGATCACATCTTTACTAATGCTGCAGATATTTGCTTTATAGCAGTATCCAAATCCATAGTATGTAGTCTTCACAATATAATAGCCATATCTAGGAAAACCAAAAGTTCCAATGGCTGGGCCTATTATAGTGTATAAGAGGCCATACAAGACATTTTGTAGTGATTCATATGTTGATGATGTAAAGAATATTTACTGGTCTGTGGTGTGTATTGAGGAGCAGCTAGACACTTCACTTGACGCATTTATGAAAATACTTATTCCAGTTACTAATAAGCACACACCCATTAAGAAAATGACGGTAAAAACTGTTAAATCCCCTTAGATTGATGAGGAATTGAACAATTGCATGGTTGAGAGGGATGAGACAAAAGGTATGGCAATTAAGTCTGGCAGCCCAACTGATTGGCAAACGTACTGCAAATTAAGAAATCATGTGACTAAACTAACGAAAAAATAAACTACACTATGAAACAAAGAAAAATTATAGAAAGAATTGTAGTAAAAAGCTTTGGGGCACCTTATATGACATTTTGGGGAAAAAAGCTAACTGATGGCTCATTCATCACAAAGCCCACTGATATTGCAAACTCATTTAAGACTTCATTGGGATAGGGGGCAGCATTTTCACTTTTGGATGAAAAGCATGACCAGAGTAAACTGCCTGCTACTCAGTCCCAGATGCTAATATATGCATATTATTAGTCATATTGGATAGAAAACACTCTGAAGTTTCTGAAACTGTTTGAATTATGTATGTGAGTATAAAATAACTCATATGGTAGGCAAAAACCTGAGAAAAAATCCAACCAGGAAGTGGGAAATCTGAAGTTGGTTGTTTTTCAACTCAGCCCCTATTGAAGATACAGTGGGATATTTTGGTAATCTTACACTTCCTACACCTTCCACTTGATGTTAACAGTCTTTAGAACGTTGTTTCAGGCTTCTACTGTGAAGGGGGGCTGAATGAGAGGGGAATGAGTCAGAGGTCTGGCAGAGAGCCATGGGCTCATGACTCGTAGTCATGTGAGAGCGACCTAAGTTCCATTGCTTTTCTACAAAGGAATTGTCCGGTTGGAACATTTTTGAAGATTTATGATAAAAACATCCTAAAGATTGATTCTATACTATGTTTGACATGTTTCTACTGACTGGAACGGAACTTTTTGGACTTTTTGTCCGACCTTTCTTGCCCGTGCCTCGTGGGTTTTGATTTGTATACTAAACGCGCTAACAAAAGGATGTGTTTTGACATAAATTATTAACTTTATCGAACAAATCAAACATTTATTGTGGAACTGGGATTCCTGGGAGTGCATTCTGATGAAGATCATCAAAGGTAAGGGAATATTTATGATGCTATTTCTGACTAATGTTGACTACACAAGATGGCGGATATTTCTTTGGCTGGTTTGGGCTCTGAGCACCGTACTCAGATTATTGCATGGTATGCTTTTTTCGTAAAGTTTTTTAAAAATCTGTTGTCTTTATTTTTGTTTTCTTTCTCTGTTTTCTTTATATTTTGGTTAGGTCAGGGTGTGACTAGGGTGGATATGCTAGTTTTTGTATTGTCTATGGGTTTTGTATTGTCTAGGGTTTTTGTATGTCTAGGGTTTTGTAGGTGTAGGTATTTGTATGTTTATGGTGGCCTGATATGGTTCCCAATCAGAGGCAGCTGTTTATCGTTGTCTCTGATTGGGGATCATATTTAGGTAGCCATTTCCCTTTGGTGTTTGTGGGATCTTATTCTATGTTTAGTTGCCTGTCTGCACTATTCATATAGCTTCACGGTTCGTTTTGTTATTTTGTTAGTTTGTTCAGTGTTTCAATCTTTAAATAAAGAAGAATGTACTCATACCACGCTGCACCTTGGTCTCATTCGTATGACGAATGTGACAGTGACTTGGTGGTGACCTAACATAATCGTTTGTGGAGCTTTCGCTGTAAAGCTTTTTTGAAATCAGACACTGGCTGGATTAACGAGAATTGTATCTTTAAAATGGTGCCTAATACTTGTATGTTTGAGAAATTTGATTTATGAGATTTCTGTTGTTTGAATTTGGCGCCCTGCAATTTCACTGGCTGTTGGCGAGGGGTTCTGCTAGCGGAACCCCGTTCCCAGACAGGTTAATGACTTTTTCATTGGCAAGATAAGCATACTTAGGGATGAAATGCCAGCAACAAAGGCAGACACTACCCATCCAAGTATATTGGACCAAATTATGAAAGACAAGAATTGTACTTTTGAATTCCTTGCAGTCAGTATGGAAGAGGTGAAAAAATGATTGTTGTCTATCAACAATTATAAGCCACCAGGGTCTGACAATCTGGATGGAAAATTACTGAGGATAATTGCAGAAGATAATGCCACTCCTATTTGCCATATCTTCAATTTAAGCCTACTAGAGAGCATGTGACAAATATTTAGTAGGAAAACCTTTTGTTATCATTTCGATGTCTCCAGATTGACTTTAGATGCAGCTATCTGTTATGCAGGTGAATGAGGACCCAAAAGCGACTTGGCGAAAACAGAGTCTTTAATCCAGTAAAGTTACTTTACAAACAAAAGGCATAATACTACTCGTAATGACGAGAACAGACTGGAGACTTGATCAAGAACTGCAGGTTGCCTCGGGAAGGCACTTGAACGTAGCAGACTCAGACACCTGCTCACCACGCAGCATCTGAGGGAAACACGACACGACAGGGCAATACATAGACACAGCACAGTGAACAATAGACAAGGATCCGACAGGACAGGAACGGAAAACAAGGGAAGAAATAGGGACTCTAATCAGGGGAAAAGATAAGGAACAGGTGTGGGAAGACTAAATGATGATTAGGGGAATAGGAACAGCTGGGAGCAGGAACGGAACGATAGAGAGAGGAGAGAGAGGGAGGGGGAGAGAGAGGGATAGAAAAAGGGAACGAACCTAATAAGACCAGCAAGGGGAAACGAACAGAAGGGAAAGCATAATGACAAGACAATCTAAGACAAAACATGACAGTACCCCCCACTCACCGAGCGCCTCCTGGCGCACTCGAGGAGGAATCCTGGCGGCAACGGAGGAAATCATCAATAAGTGAACGGTCCAGCACGTCCCGAGACGGAACCCAACTCCTCTCCTCAGGACCGTAACCCTCCCAATCCACTAAGTATTGGTGACCCCGTCCCCGAGAACGCATGTCCATGATCTTACGTACCTTGTAAATAGGTGCGCTCTCGACAAGGACGGGAGGGGGAGGGAAGACGAACGGGGGTGCGAAGAAAGGGCTTGACACAGGAGACATGGAAGACAGGATGGACGCGACGAAGATGTCGCGGAAGAAGCAGTCGCACAGCGACAGGATTGACGACCTGGGAGACACGGAACGGACCAATGAACCGCGGAGTCAACTTACGAGAAGCTGTCGTAAGAGGAAGGTTGCGAGTGGAAAGCCACACTCTCTGGCCGCAACAATACCTTGGACTCTTAATCCTGCGTTTATTGGCGGCTCTCACAGTCTGTGCCCTGTAACGGCAAAGTGCAGACCTCACCCTCCTCCAGGTGCGCTCACAACGTTGGACAAACGCTTGAGCGGAGGGAACGCTGGACTCGGCAAGCTGGGATGAGAACAGAGGAGGCTGGTAACCCAGCAGACTACTCTGAAACGGAGATAACCCGGTAGCAGACGAAGGAAGCGAGTTGTGAGCGTATTCTGCCCAGGGGAGCTGTTCTGCCCAAGACGCAGGGTTTCTGAAAGAAAGGCTGCGTAGTATGCGACCAATCGTCTGATTGGCCCTCTCTGCTTGACTGTTAGACTGGGGATGAAACCCGGAAGAGAGACTGACGAACGCACCAATCAAACGACAGAACTCCCTCCAAAACTGTGACGTGAATTGCGGGCCTCTGTCTGAAACGGCGTCTAACGGGAGGCCATGAATTCTGAACACATTCTCGATAATGATTTGTGCCGTCTCCTTAGCGGAAGGAAGTTTAGCGAAGGGAATGAAATGTGCCGCCTTAGAGAACCTATCGACAACCGTAAGAATCACAGTCTTCCCCGCAGACAAAGGCAGACCGGTAATGAAGTCTAGGGCGATGTGAGACCATGGTCGAGAAGGAATGGGGAGCGGTCTGAGACGACCGGCAGGAGGAGAGTTACCCGACTTAGTCTGCGCGCAGTCCGAACATGCAGCCACGAAACGGCGCGTGTCACGCTCCTGAGTCGGCCACCAAAAGCGCTGGCGAATAGACGCAAGAGTGCCTCGAACACCGGGATGACCAGCTAACTTGGCAGAGTGAGCCCACTGAAGAACAGCCAGACGAGTGGAAACAGGAACGAAAAGGAGGTTACTAGGACAAGCGCGCGGCGACGCAGTGTGCGTGAGTGCTTGCTTAACCTGTCTTTCAATTCCCCAGACTGTCAACCCGACAACACGCCCATAAGGAAGAATCCCCTCGGGATCAGTAGAAGCCACAGAAGAACTAAACAGACGGGATAAGGCATCAGGCTTGGTGTTTTTGCTACCCGGACGGTAAGAAATCACAAACTCGAAACGAGCGAAAAACAACGCCCAACGAGCTTGACGGGCATTAAGTCGTTTGGCAGAACGGATGTACTCAAGGTTCTTATGGTCTGTCCAAACGACAAAAGGAACGGTCGCCCCCTCCAACCACTGTCGCCATTCGCCTAGGGCTAAGCGGATGGCGAGCAGTTCACGGTTACCCACATCATAGTTGCGCTCAGATGGCGACAGGCGATGAGAAAAATAAGCGCAAGGATGAACCTTATCGTCAGACTGGAAGCGCTGGGATAGAATGGCTCCCACGCCTACCTCTGAAGCGTCAACCTCGACAATGAATTGTCTAGTGACGTCAGGAGTAACGAGGATAGGAGCGGACGTAAAACGTTCTTTTAGAAGATCAAAAGCTCCCTGGGCGGAACCGGACCACTTAAAACACGTCTTGACAGAAGTAAGAGCTGTGAGAGGGGCAGCAACTTGACCGAAATTACGAATGAAACGCCGATAGAAATTAGCGAAACCTAAAAAGCGCTGCAACTCGACACGTGACCTTGGAACGGGCCAATCACTGACAGCTTGGACCTTAGCGGAATCCATCTGAATGCCTTCAGCGGAAATAACGGAACCGAGAAAAGTAACGGAGGAGACATGAAAAGAGCACTTCTCAGCCTTTACGTAGAGACAATTCTCTAAAAGGCGCTGTAGAACACGTCGAACGTGCTGAACATGAATCTCGAGTGACGGTGAAAAAATCAGGATATCGTCAAGATAGACAAAAACAAAGATGTTCAGCATGTCTCTCAGAACATCATTAACTAATGCCTGAAAAACAGCTGGCGCATTGGCGAGACCAAACGGCAGAACCCGGTACTCAAAATGCCCTAACGGAGTGTTAAACGCCGTTTTCCACTCGTCCCCCTCTCTGATGCGCACGAGATGGTAAGCGTTACGAAGGTCCAACTTAGTAAAGCACCTGGCTCCCTGCAGAATCTCGAAGGCTGATGACATAAGGGGAAGCGGATAACGATTCTTAACCGTTATGTCATTCAGCCCTCGATAATCCACGCAGAGTACCGTCCTTCTTCTTAACAAAAAAGAACCCCGCCCCGGCCGGAGAGGAAGAAGGCACTATGGTACCGGCGTCAAGAGACACAGATAAATAATCCTCGAGAGCCTTACGTTCGGGAGCCGACAGAGAGTATAGTCTACCCCGAGGAGGAGTGGTCCCCGGAAGGAGATCAATACTACAATCATACGACCGGTGAGGAGGAAGGGAGTTGGCTCGGGACCGACTGAAGACCGTGCGCAGATCATGATATTCCTCCGGCACTCCTGTCAAATCGCCAGGTTCCTCCTGAGAAGTGGGGACAGAAGAAATGGGAGGGATGGCAGACATTAAACACTTCACATGACAAGAAACGTTCCAGGATAGGATAGAATTACTAGACCAATTAATAGAAGGATTATGACATACTAGCCAGGGATGACCCAAAACAACAGGTGTAAAAGGTGAACGAAAAATCAAAAAAGAAATAGTCTCACTGTGGTTACCAGATACTGTGAGAGTTAAAGGTAGTGTCTCAAATCTGATACTGGGAAGATGACTACCATCTAAGGCAAACATGGGCGTAGGCTTGTCTAACTGTCTGAAAGGAATGTCATGTTTCCGAGCCCATGCTTCGTCCATGAAACAACCCTCAGCCCCAGAGTCAATCAAGGCACTGCATGTAGCACCCGAACCGGTCCAGCGTAGATGGACCGACATAGTAGTACAGGATCTAGATGAAGAGACCTGAGTAGTAGCGCTCACCAGTAGCCCTCCGCTTACTGATGAGCTCTGGCCTTTACTGGACATGAATTGACAAAATGTCCATCAAATCCGCAATAGAGGCACAGGCGGTTGGTGATCCTCCGTTCCCTCTCCTTGGTCGAGATGCGAATACCTCCCAGCTGCATGGGCTCAGTCTCTGAGCCAGAGGAGGGAGATGGTTGCGATGCGGAGCAGGGAAACACCGTTGACGCGAGCTCTCTTCCACGAGCTTGGTGACGAAGATCTACCCGTCGTTCTATGCGGATGGCGAGAGCAATCAAAGAGTCCACACTGGAAGGAACCTCCCGAGAGAGAATCTCATCTTTGACCACTGCGTGGAGTCCCTCCAGAAAACGAGCGAGCAGCGCCGGCTCGTTCCAGTCACTAGAGGCAGCAAGAGTGCGAAACTCTATAGAGTAATCCGTTATGGATCGATCACCTTGGCATAGGGAAGCCAGGGCCCTAGAAGCCTCCCTACCAAAAACTGAACGGTCAAAAACCCGAATCATCTCCTCTTTAAAGTTCTGGTAATTGTTAGAACAATCGAGCCCGGCCAGTAAGGAGTGAAATGACGTAAGCAACCCGAGCTCTCTCGCTAGAGTATGTGTTGGGTTGGAGAGAGAACACAATATCACACTGGGTGAGAAAGGAGCGGCACTCCGTGGGCTGCCCGGAGTAGCAAGGTGGGTTATTAACCCTAGGTTCCGGAGGCTCGGCAGGCCAGGAAGTAACAGGTGGCACGAGACGAAGACTCTGGAACTGTCCAGAGAGGTCGGAAACCTGAGCGGCCAGGTTCTCCACGGCATGGCGAGCAGCAGACAATTCCTGCTCGTGTCTGCCGAGCATGGCTCCTTGGATCTCGACGGCAGTGTTACGAGCATCTGTAGTCGCTGGGTCCATTCCTTGGTCGGATCCTTCTGTTATGCAGGTGAATGAGGACCCAAAAGCGACTTGGCGAAAACAGAGTCTTTAATCCAGTAAAGTTACTTTACAAACAAAAGGCATAATACTACTCGTAATGACGAGAACAGACTGGAGACTTGATCAAGAACTGCAGGTTGCCTCGGGAAGGCACTTGAACGTAGCAGACTCAGACACCTGCTCACCACGCAGCATCTGAGGGAAACACGACACGACAGGGCAATACATAGACACAGCACGGTGAACAATAGACAAGGATCCGACAGGACAGGAACGGAAAACAAGGGAAGAAATAGGGACTCTAATCAGGGGAAAAGATAAGGAACAGGTGTGGGAAGACTAAATGATGATTAGGGGAATAGGAACAGCTGGGAGCAGGAACGGAACGATAGAGAGAGGAGAGAGAGGGAGGGGGAGAGAGAGGGATAGAAAAAGGGAACGAACCTAATAAGACCAGCAGGGGGAAACGAACAGAAGGGAAAGCATAATGACAAGACAATCTAAGACAAAACATGACATATCTAGCTGGCTAAGATTGAGGAGAGGCCACCGGATTTTAGCTCGCTAATGTTAGCATTGCTAGCTATTTTTGACAAACTTTGCTAGCTAATGACAACATTGCAATCTGTCTAAAGTCAATTTGACGACATGATAATGCTAGCACAGTTGTTTCCTACTAAATATGTGACTACTTTAGCAATGTCATTGTATTTCCAAGCACTGTAATGTAATTTAAATCTAACAGTAGTTAGCCTCTGTCCAGAATGACTGGGCTTATCACCACATTAGGGCACCACGATGGCACCACCGAGTGACGGAGGTGCAACCTATGAATATGAAGCAAGTACTAGAACCCTTTATGGTTCTATCCGGAATCTTTTTTTCTAAGAGTGTAGATACAATTGATGCACTACTTGTACATCATTTGCAGTATATATAACGTGGGGTGGTTTCCCAGACACAGATTAAGCATAATGCTAGACTAGAAATAATTTATAATTGAGATTCTCCATTGAACATACTTTTTAATCCAGGACTAGGTTTCTGTCACGCCTGCTCCCGCTTCCCCTCTCTGGCGCTCGAGGGCTCCCGTCATTACGTACACCTGTCACCATCATTACACGCAACAGAGCTCATTGGACTCAACAGGACTCCTTTACTTTGTTGATTGCCCCTTTATATCTGTCTGCTCCTCAGTTTGTTCCCCGTGTCAGCATTATTGCCGTTTTGTTTTCCCCTGTCCAGACGCTGTCCATTTTCTTATCCTGTCCATGTTTCATTCAATGTTCCCTCCCTGTACTTGCTTCTCGTCTCCAGCGTCGGTCCTTACAGTATCATAGATTATCACGAAAGAGTTTTGCTAAACATAACAGCAAAAGGTGCATCATATTTGAAGTATTTTTGTCTGAATGTTTGCTTATTTATCATGTCTTTAATCTATCACTTCCTCTTTCTCATGTGTTCAGGGAGAGGAAAAAGAAGAGAGGGAAGAGTGATGAGAAGAAGAAGAAGGGGACGTCTGGTGGAGGGAGGGAGCGAGAGAGGGAGAGGACAACAGGAAATGACAGCTTTAAGAGCAGGGAGTTTATCTCCAGCGAAGAGAGCTCCTCAGAGTCAGACAGAGGCAAGGGCAAACGCAAACGCAAGGTGAGGACACATATGCACACACACACACACACACACACACACACACACACACACACACACACACACACACACACACACACACACACACACACACACACACACACACACACACACACACACACACACACACACACACACACACACACACACACACAATGTACTTCACATATAAAACATTTTGCGACAAGTATGGCATTTCAGACAATTGTTCTGTTTAATCATGTTCACACTTCTTCTTTTACCCTCTCTCTCTCTCTCTCCCCCCATCTCTCTCTCAGGGTTCAGATGATCTAGAGGAGGTGGCCTCGACCCCACCCAGTTCTGACTCAGGATCAGACTGAGGCGCGCCTGAGAGGAGAGAGAGAAAGAGAGGGAAGAACATGGAGAGGGAAAAGAGGGCAAAGTGTGGAGAGGGGTTGTGAACTCTCTACCGCCCTCCGTTCCTCTCTCTCATACGCTTGTTCTATTCTATTTTAAAGCACAGGAATCAAGTATGAAGATAATTCATACCGATGTATTCAAAAATATTCTGTCCAGGAATTGTAAAACGATCCCCCTCATCTCAGGAAGCGAAATACTGTATTTAATGATTTTAGCCCAGTGCAAAAATCCCATAACCTGACCAGTGTCATGACTACATTTCCCAGCTACACATGCATGACACTGTCTGTTGGTTTAGGCTGTGAACAACTCAGGTAAAAACCCTTGCCTGCTGTTAAATGTAGTTTTCCAGAATATTACTAAATTAAATATTATAAGTAAATGCTCTTTTCCATGTCTTGAGTGTTTTGGTGCTGACTGGCGTAAATGCTGTCTTTCATATAACGTTACACATGTTCACAAACACACACACACATAAACAACCATTTGCTATTAGCGAAGCACAATAAACATTCTATGGTTATTCCACATGGTTTAGAAGGATGTGTGGTGTTGGACTGAGTTAAAGGAAGGAGGAGGGCTGTGATTTCAATATACCATAGTGTGGTCAACTATGAGCAGTGCGAATGACGGAGAGGAACGGAGAGAGGGATGGATGGAGGAGGCCTGTCTTTTAAGTGTCTGTGCTCAGACCACTTACTAGGTAATCTAATTGAAGGTGTGGATGAGTTTTATTTATCATCTATTAAGTCACTTCCCTTTCTCTCTCCATCTCTTTCTCTCAGTCTCTCCCCAGCTGTCTTTCTCTTTCTCCCCCTCTCTCTCCTTCTCCAATTTCTAAGGAAATCTAATAACAAGTTGGAAAGAACTTCCTAGTATCTGTATTTTCTAACGGCGCCACAATCATCATTATGAGAAATATAACTCTCTGGGCGCATCCCAAATGGCGCCCTATTCCTTATATAGTGCACTACTTTTGACCAGGGCCTATAGCGTGTAATTTGGGACTTAGCATCTGTCTCTCTGTTAGCCCAGAGGGTTATGGTGTACTGTATACTTAACAGGGTCATGCCTTAAAAACATACAATCCGTCGTACAGTGCTTGTAATTTGGACTAGGACACTGTTGCCACCCCCCCGACACTATCTCTGACCGCTTTAATGCCCAAATAGGCCCATTCAATTCCTTTGTTTAGCAGATGCTCTTATCCAAAGCGACTTACTGGAGCTACGAGGGTTAAGTGCTTTGCTCAAAGGCACATCAACAGATTGCTCACCTTGTCAGCTCAGGGATTTGAACCAGTGACCTTTCAGTTACTGGCCAAACGCTCTTAATGACTAGGCCACCTCAACCTGAGGAAATATAAAGAACAAAACACCCAAAACAATATTTTGGCATTTGTTTCATAAGTCCATTGTTGAAAAATGCCAAAATGTTTGACATGTCAACAATCAAGTTTTCAAGATATATAACTTTAAAACAAAGAAATACAGTGCATTCGGAAAGTATTCAGACCTCTTGACTTTTTCCACTTTTTGTTTTAAAAATCGAACTTGATTGAAGTCCACCTGTGGTAAATTAAATTGATTGTACATGATTTGGAAAGGCACAAACCTGTCTATATAAGGTCCCACGGTTGACAGTGTATGTCAGACCAAAAACCAAGCCATGAGGTCGAATGCAGAGCTCCGAGACAGGATTGTGTCGAGGCACAGATTTAGGGAAGGGTACCAATCAATCAAATCAATCAAATGTGTTTCTGGCTGTGCCGGGTGGAGATTATAACAGAATCAAAATCAAATCAAATGTATTTATATAGCCCTTCGTACATCAGCTTATATTAAAGTGCTCAAAGTGCTGTACAGAAATCCAGCCTAAAACCCCAAACAGAAAACAATGCAGGTGTAGAAGCACGGTGGCTAGAAAAAACTCCCTAGAAAGGCCAAAACCTAGGAAGAAACCTAGAGAGGAACCAGGCTATAAGGGGTGGCCAGTCCTCTTCTGGCTGTGCCGGGTGGAGATTATAACAGAACATGGCCAAGATGATCAAATGTTCATAAATGACCAGCATGGTCAAATAATAATAATCACAGGCAGAACAGTTAAAACTGGAGCAGCAGCACGGCCAGGTGGACTGGGGAGTCATCATGCCAGGTAGTCCTGAGGCATGGTCCTAGGGCTCAGGTCCTCCAAGAGAGAGAAAGAAAGAGAGAATTAGGGAGAGCATACTTAAATTCACACAGGACACCAGATAAGACAGGAGAAGTACTCCAGATATAACAAACTGACACTAGCCCCCCGACACATAAACTACTGAGGCATAAATACTGGAGGCTGAGACAGGAGGGGTCAGGAGACACTGTGGCCCCATCCGATGATACCCCCGGACAAGGCCAAACAGGAAGGATAGGAAAAGAACATGATCAAGATGTTCAAATGTCCATAGATGACCAGCAGGGTCAAATAATAACAATCACAGTGGTTGTAGAGGGTGCAACAAGTCAGCACCTCAAGAGTAAATGCCAGTTGGCTTTTCATAGCTGATCATTCAGAGTATCTCTACCGCTTTTTCTGTCTCTAGAGAGTTGAAAAAAGCAGGTCTGGGACAAGGTAGCGCGTCTGGTGAACAGGTCAGGGTTCCATAGCCGCAGGCTGAACAGTTGAAACTGGAGCAGCAGCACGACCAGGTGGACTCGGGACAGCAAGGTAGTCCTGAAGCATGGTCCTAAGAAAGAAAAAAGAAAGAGAGAGAGTTAGAGAGAGCATACTTAAATTCACACAGGACACCGGATAAGACAGGAGAAATACTCCAGATATAACAGACTGACCCTAGCCCCCTGACACATAAATTATTGCAGCATGAATACTGGAGGCTGAGACAGGAGGGGTAGGGAGACACTGTGGCCCCGTCTGATGATACCCCCGGACAGGGCCAAACAGACAGTATATAACCCCACTCACTTTGCCAAAGCACAGCCCACACACCACTAGAGGGATGTCTTCAACCACCAACTTACTATCCTGATACAAAGCTGAGTATAGCTCACGAATATCTCTCACCTGGCACAAACCCGAGGGGGGGGGGGGATCACGTCAATGACTCAGCCCCTGTAATAGGGTTAGAGGCAGAGAATCCCAGTGGAGTGAGGGGAACTGGCCAGGCAGAGACAGCAAGGGCGGTTCGTTGCTCCAGTGTCTTTCCATTCCCATTTCCTTCACACTCCTGGACCAGACTACACTCAATCATAGGACCTACTGAAGAGACGAGTCTACGTCTCTCACATGGATAGGCAGACCATTCCATAAAAATGGAGCTCTATACGAGAAAGCCCTGCCTCCAGCTGTTTGCCTACAAATTCGAGGGACAGTAAAAAGGCCTGCGTCTTGTGACCATAGCGTACGTGTAGGTATGTACGGCAGGACCAAATCGGAAAAATAGGTAGGAGCAAGCCCATGTAATGCTTTGTAGGTTAGCAGTAAAACCTTGAAATCAGCCCTAGCCTTAACAGGAAGCCAATGTAGAGAGGCTAGCACTGGGGTAATATGATAACATTTTGGGGTTCTAGTCAAGATTCCAGCAGCCGTGTTTAGTACTAACTGAAGTTTATTTGGTGCTTTATCCGGGTAGTCGGAAAGTAGAGAATTGCAGTAGTATAACCTAGAAGTGACAAAAGCATGGATACATTTTTCTACATCATTTTTGGACAGAAAGTTTCAGATTTTGCAATGTTACGTAGATGGGAAAAAAGCTGTCCTTGAAACAGTGTTGATATGTTCGTCAAAAGAGAGATCAGGGTCCAGAGTAACGCAGTGGTCCTTCACAGTTTTATTTGAGGCGACTGTACAACAATCAAGATGAATTGCCAGATTCAACAGAATATCTCTTTGTTTCTTGGAACCCAGAAGTATCATCTCTTTTCTGAGTTTAAAAGTAGAACATTTGCAGTGAGATTGCTAGAGCGAACACTGCCATGTTTAGTTTTGCCCAACCTGGATTGAGGCACAGACACTGTCTCAATGGGGATAGCTGAGTTGACTACACTGATTGTGCTAGTGGCAGACTCCACTAAGCTGGCAGGCTGGCTAACAGCCTGCTGTCTGGCCTGCACTGGCCTGCATCTCATTGTGGAGCTAGGGGAGTTAGAGCCCTGTCTATGTTGGAGCACCCCTCCAGCTAGGATGGAGTCTGTCACTGCTCAGCAGGTCAGGCTTGGTCCTGTTTGTGGGTGAGTCCCAAAAAGAGAGCCAATTATCTACAAATTCTATCTTTTGGGAGGGGCAGTTTTCAACCAGGGATTGAGTTGTGAGACTCTGCTGTAAAGCTCATCACTCCCCCTAACTGGGAGGGGGCCAGAGACAATTACTCAATACCGACAAATCTTTCAATCTGATTTACACGCTGAAGCTATGTTGCGCTCTGAATGTTTCATCCTAACATCATTGGTGCCGACGTGGATAACAATATCCCTATACCAAAGATGTTCTCATCTATCTGTGCCAATACTCTCTACACTCGCCAGTTTTAGCCTTAGCCAGCACCATCTTCAGATTAGCCTTAACATCGGTAGCCCTGCCCCCTGGTAAACAGTGTATGATCGCTGGATGATTTGACTTAAGTCTAATACTGCTGGTAATGGAGTCACTAATGACTAGCGTTTTAAATTTTTCAGAGCTAATGGTGGGAGGCTTCGGTGTCTCAGACCCCGTAACGGGAGGGAGGAGGAGAGACCAGAGAAGGTCTCCGATCTGTTGCTCAATGGGGAGTACCGGTTGTGAAAGTTTCTGTTGGCTGAATGAGCTACACCGGTTGAGCATTCCTACAGCATTTCCTTCCAGAAGCCATGGGAAAATTGTCCGGACTGTGTTGGGGATTTATACTACTATCTGTAGTTATTTGTGGCACAGTCACTGTTTCATACTTTCCTAGACTTAAATGACCCTTTCCTTAACGATTGCGTCTGAAGCTGGGCTAGCAGCACACCTATCCTCGACAAAGGGCGATCGTTCTCCCATATGTTAATGCTAATACTTAGCTTCGGCTGGTGGAGCTCCTGACAAACCACGTCCAGATAAAGCGTCCAGGGTGAAAAAGTTGAATGAAAAAAGTTGAGCGAGATTTAAAATATAAAATGGTCATTAAAAAGTAAAAACTGTAAAGTTAGCAGGTAGAAAAGTAAGTTTAGCAACAAACCGCACAGCAGCACGTAAACAACAAGTCTACAAGTTGTGACCGGAAGTTACGTCAAGTGTGCTTGGATGTTTGCAAGGGTGATGGTGGAGCTGGGTACCCGTAAATGTCTGCAGCATTGAAGGTCCCCAAGAACACAGTGGCTTCCACCATTTTTAAATGGAAGACGTTGGAACAACCAAGACTATTCCTAGAGCTGGACACCTGGGCAAAACTAAGCAATCTGGGAAGAAGGGCCTTGGTCAGGGCGGTGACCAAGAACCCGAGAGTTCCTCTGTGGAGATGGGAGAACCTTCCAGAAGGACAACCATCTCTGCAGCACTCAACCAATCAGGCCTTTGTGGTAGTGGCCAAACGGAAGCCACTCCTCAGTAAAAGGCACATGACAGCCTGCTTGGAGTTTGCCAAAAGGCACGTAAAGGACACTCAGACCATTAGAAACACGATTCTCTGGTCTGATGAAACCAAGATTGAACTCTTTGGCCTGAATGCCAATCATCACGTCTAGAGGAAACATTGCATGGTGTGGTGAAGCATGTTGGTGGCAGTATCATGCTGTGGGGATGTTTTTCAGCGGCAGGGACTGGGAGACTAGTCAGGATCGAGGGAAAGACGAATGAAAACCTTTATGAAAACCTGCTCCAGAGTGCTCAGGACCGGAGACTGAGGTGAAGGTTCACCTTCCAACAGGACAACGACCCTAAGCACACAGCCAAGACAATGCAGGAGTGGCTTCGGGACAAGTCTCTGAATATCATTGAATGGTCCAACCAGAGTCCGGACTTGAACCCGATTGAATATCTCTGGAAAGACCTGAAAACAGCTGTGCAGTGATGCTCCCCATCCAACCTGACAGATCTTGAGAGGATCTGCAGAGAGGAATGGGAGAAACTCAGATTCAGGAGTCTGCAGTCACATGTGGCGTCCCACAGGTGTCAGTGCTGGGGCTTATCCTGTTATTAATTGACAGGCTCCCTCTCAGCCAAATCCTCAGAGATTATAACAACTTCCACTGCTACGCTGACGATTATGTTTACATATCTAAAATCCAGAGATACAGCCTTAATCTCTAGTCTGCTGTCTTCAGTCTATGGAAAAAGGCAATATAAATCCAATCAATTATTATTCATTATTAAAGGGCAACAAGGCAGGACCCAGATGTAGACACAGAAGACAGAGTCTTAGATGTTTATTGATTTATTGAAAAACGGGTAGGCAAGAGAATGTTCGTGGACAGGCAAATGGTCAACACCAGTTCAGAGTCCAGGAGGTACAGAGTGGCAGGCAGGCTCGAGGTCAGGGCAGGTAGAATGGTCAGGCAGGCAGGTACAGAGTGGCAGGCAGGCTCGAGGTCAGGGCAGGTAGAATGGTCAGGCAGGCGGGTACAGAGTGGCAGGCAGGCTCGAGGTCAGGGCAGGTAGAATGGTCAGGCAGGCGGGTACAGAGTGGCAGGCAGGCTCGAGGTCAGGGCAGGCAGAATGGTCAGGCAGGCGGGTACAGAGTGGCAGGCAGGCTCGAGGTCAAGGCAAGCAGAATGGTCAGGCAGGCGGGTACAGAGTCTAGAAACAGGCAAGGGTCAAAATCGGGAGGACGAGCAAAAAGAGAATAGAAAAGGCAGGCGCACAGGAAAAACATACTAGTTGACTTGGACATACAAGACAAAATGGCACAGAGAGACAGGAAAACACAGGGATAAATAAATTGGGGGAAACAAGCGACACCTGGAGGGGGTGGAGACAATCGCAAGGACAGGTGAAACAGATCAGGGTGTGACAGAAACTTATCTCCAGCACCAAACCAGTGTCACCATACGTGAAAACAGAGCGTGGTTAAAAAAGACAAGATGAAAGGTTCTAGAAAATGCTTCTCTGTGACATCACAGGATAGGATTAAAATGAAGAAAAACGGTGATTTCCAAAAACCTGCAACGAGTTTCTAGCCAGAGAGAGGGTATTTTCTTACTCCCCACGTCACCACAAATGGCATAGTGTTTGAAAATCACTAAATAGTTCAACCTTTGATGATGTAAAACTTTTTGACTTTACTTTTTTTTTTACAAAACGTTTCCAGATATGTAGACACTGGTATGAGGTTATATGTTCATCTTTCGATGAGCATGGTAAAAGACCAAGTCTGCATCCCAAATGGCACCCTATTCCCTTCCTAGTGCACTACTTTTGACCAATGGACCCTGGTCAAAAGTAGGGCCTTATATAGGGAATAGGGTGTCATTTTGGATGCAGACACAGTTGAAACATCAATTAAAAAATCTATTTAAATGGATCTACATAACATACATGCAGTAGCTTTGGTCATGGACTTCTAGACCTCAGGTCAAGGGTCAAAGACAACAGATGAGGAAATTAACAATCAAGGTTATTGCTCTTTAAATGTTAGTGTGTGCGTGTGCGCTTGCGGGTGCGTGCGTTGGGTCTGTCATTGATTGTAATGGGATTGTATTTTACTTTGTACTTTTACTGAGGATGCTGACAGACCGACTGGCATCACTCAGGAAATTAATCTCCTCCTCCTTACCTCTCAAGTATTTTTCTCCATCTTTTACTGTGTGTTTCAGTGTGTGTATGTGTTTAAGTGTATGTGTGTGTGTGTGTGTGTGTGTACTAACTCTCTGTCAAACCTATTCCCCCACCCCTCCCTCAATGACTTCCTCCCTCATTGTTCCACTCTCCCTCCATCTCTCTCCTCCCCCCCCCCTCCCTCCCTCCCTCCCTCCCTCCCTCCCTCCCTCCCTCCCTCCCTCCCTCCCTCCCTCCCTCCCTCCCTCCCTCCAGTAAAGGGTTATCACAGATTGAGTTAGTGGATTTAGTCAATAATAATAAAAAATCTAAGTGTCCCTGCTTTGTGGATTGGAGAGGTTGAGTGACAGGGGCGGGGTCTGTCTACTTCCTCCTTCTTGGCCAATCAGGATCCAATATTCCCCCTGGTCATTTGTCATAAATTGCCATAAAATGACTTATAGAATGTAGTAATTTCAAAGGATCTCTGTGTAAGTGACCAGCTCAATGCAGATGTTCATACTTAGATATAGATAACTTCCGTTAGATTTAAGTGAAATGTCATTCATCTGATGTGATTTGGGGTGTAATGGATGTCAAATAGTGTGTGTATGTGTGGGTGTGTGTATTAGGGGAAGCAGAAGAGGAGAAAGAAAGATAGAGGGGTTGAGAGACATTGCCGAGAGAGTCAATCTGATAAGTGGAGGAGAGACAATAAGCAGAGAGAGAAAGAGAGAGGGGGTAAATAGAGAGATGGAGAAAGGGGGGGGGGGTAAAGAAAGAGATGGGGAGAGAGATGGAGAGGGAGAGAGTAAGGATGTTTACCATTTCACTATTTCACCAGTGACAAGTCTGTTACTTGAACCTTTTTGAAAGAAGCAAAGACAAGGATCAGATTGCTTTTTTGGAAGAAATAACTGTGTTTTAGTATGTAGGGAAACCAACGCATCTTGGGGTTTGCCTTTAGTTGTTTGGGGGGTGTAGCTAAGTCACACATACTCTCTGAAGAGGCATTCTGTGGATTGTTTGCTGTGACTTTGGGTCACTGACAGACACAAGTTGGATTTATTGGGTGTCCCGGGTTGCCTCGACGTCAGGATGTGGACGTGTATCACGGACTTCTTCACCTACGAGACCACCAAGTCGGTGGTGGTGAAGAGCTGGACCATCGGGATCATCAACCGCGTCGTACAGCTCCTCATCATCACCTACTTCATCGGGTCAGTAGTATCGCTCTATCACTCACATTCTGGACCTCCCAGTGAGAGGACTTGGTTGAAAGACGTCTCTTCGACGTCTTTTCATTTGGAGAAACAGGAAAAAAGGTCTCCGTACAGGTCCAGTCAGGTGCACATTTCTCATAAGAAAGACTTTATGTATGTTCAACCTCTTTTTAACCAAACAGATGTCTTTTTAACGTCTTTTTAACGTCTTTTAAACCAAACATCTTTTCAAAGTCTTGTGCTTATGGAGCTGAATCTTATACATCTCTTGTTTGTTAATTAGGATCTCTTTCAGCCCAATAAAAGGCTTGTCTTTAAAGACTCATAGATCATTCATTAGTACACTATACGTGACAGGAAGAGACTGGAAAACGGGATTGAATGATTTTCCCATTATGTTATCTCAACCCGTCTCTCTCCAACCCCCCTCTCTCTCTCTTCTTCTCTCTCCTCCTTCCTCTCCTCTCCTGCACCTCTCTCAGGTGGGTGTTTGTGCATGAGAAGGCGTACCAGATCAGAGACACGGCTATAGAGTCGTCAGTCATGACCAAAGTCAAAGGCTTTGGACTGTACAACAACCGAGTCATGGACGTAGCTGAGTACGTCACCCCCTCTCAGGTAACACACGAACACACGCAAGCATCTGTACGCGTGCATGCACGCACACACAGTCACACACACACATGTGCACACGTAGGTACCCAAGCACGCACTCACACACACAGGACACACACACCGACAGGCAACACACACACACAAACTATGGTCTGAGATTTTTGGATTCCTTATGTTAATGTTGGCAATTGGCATTGATAGACAGCCCAAGGAGCCATGTATAGGTGTTGTATAGCCTCTGTCTCCCCTGCTTGCTCAATCTTTGTCTATATCTGGGTTGTTGTATAGCCTCTGTCTCCCCTGCTTGCTCAATCTTTGTTTATATCTGGGTTGTTGTAAGCACCTTGTGGGTAATGTATTTGTTAAAAGCCCTGTGAACATCACTTAATACTTCAAATGGACACCAAATATTGATACTGAGGTATGTGTGGATTATGACATCAGGTCTGATGTGCTGGTCAATAAAAATGGGAGTTTTTTTTAATTGTGTGTGTGTGTGTGTGGTCTGACAGGGGGCCTCTGTGTTCTGCATCATCACCAAACTCATCACCACAGAGAACCAGGTGCAGGGATACTGTCCCGAAGTGAGACCCCACACACTTACTCTCCCATTGGCCCGCTGTGGTCACCCCCCCCCCCCCCCACCCCCACACACTCATGCTCTATCTCTCTCTCTCTGTCTCTTTCTGTCTGCCTGGCTCTGTCTGTCTCTCTGTCTGTTTCTCTCTCTCTGTCTGTCTCTCTGTCTGTTTCGCTCTCTCTGTCTGTCTCGATGTCTGTCTGTCCGTCCGTCTGCCTCTGCGTGTTACTCTAACTCTGTACTATGTGTGATACACAGAGTGAGATGAAATACAAGTGTACGCACGACAACAACTGCACTAAGTTCCTCAACAAGCCTGGGGGAAATGGTGAGGTTTCTCCTCTTTTTCTGATCAACTTTTTCTCTTCCTTTTCTTATTGTATGTTCTTAAGAAGGCAGAAGATGTTACAGAATTTGCCAAACCGTTTCTCCCAGAATAATGTTTCGATCTTTGTCATTTATTGTCATCTATCCGTCCTCCCCTTTTCTGTGTCTTATATCCTCTCTCCTTCTTCCTCTCTCTCTTCCCTCCCTCTCTTCCTCAGGTCTTCCGACGGGCAGGTGTGTACGTTTCAACGACACCCTTAATACCTGTGAGATCAGAGGCTGGTGCCAGGCGGAGATCGACTACATCAAGACGTGGGTAACCGTGTGTGTGCGAGTGTGTTTGAGTGTTGATGAAGGAACATGATTCTCTTTCTGACCTTCCCTCAGGCATCCTATGATGGAGGTGGAGAACTTCACCATCTTCATCAAGAACAGCATTCGTTTCCCCCTCTTCAACTTCACCAAGTGAGGATGATGATGATAATGATGTTGCTGATGATAATGATGATGATGGTGATGTTGTTAATGATGGTGATGGTAATGATATTAATGCTAATAATGATGTTGATGGCGATAATGATTTTTAGGATGATGTTGATAATGATGTTGATAATGATTTTGATAATGATAATTATGTTGATGATAATGATGTTGTTGATGAAGATGCTGATGATGATGATGATGATGACATTGGTGATGACGACAATAGCGATAATTTAACTCTAATTGGTCTCCTCTCTCTCGTGTGTGTGTGTGTGTGTGTGTGTGTGTGTGTGTGTGTGTGTGTGTGTGTGTGTGTGTGTGTGTGTGTGTGTGTGTGTGTGTGTGTGTGTGTGTGTGTGTGTGTGTGTGTGTGTGTGTGTGTGTGTGTGTGTGTGTGTGTGTGTGTGTCTCAGGGGTAACTTCCTGCCAACCATCACCCCTCAGTACATCAAGGCGTGTAACTTTGACCATGAGAACAACACCTACTGCCCCATCTTCAGGGTGGGGGACGTCATCCGCTATGCACACCAGAACTTCACCACTCTGGCACAGAAGGTACAGTGTTTCACTCCCAGGTACAAAAACTCTCACTGTCAACTGCCTTTATTTTCAGCAAACGTAACATGTGTAAATATTTGTATAAACATATCAAGATTCAACAACTGAGACATGAACTGAACAAGTTCCACAGATACTAACAGAAATGGAACAATATGTCCCTGAACAAAGGGGGGGTCAAAATCAAAAATAAAAGTAATCTCCTCCTCATGGACTGCACCAGATTTGCCAGTTCTTGCTGTGAGATGTTACCCCACTCTTCCACCAAGGCACCTGCAATATCCTGGGCATTTCTGAGGGGAATGGCCCTAGCCCTCACCCTCCGATCCAACAGGTCCCAGACGTGGTCAATGGGATTGAGATATGTGCATTTCGCTGGCCATGGCAGAACACTGACATTCCTGTCTTGCAGGAAATCACGCACAGAACGAGTAGTATGGCTGATGGCACAGCGTTGAGATTGCCTGCAATGACAACAAGCTCAGTCCGATGATGCTGTGACACACCGCCCCCAGACCATGATAGAATCGCCACCTCCAAATCGATCCCGCACCAGAGTGCAGTACAGGCCTCGGTGTAACGCTCATTCCTTCAACGATACACGCGAATCCGACCATCACCCCTGGTGAGACAAAACTGCGACTCGTCAGTGAAGAGCACTTTTTGCCAGTCCTGTCTGGTCCAGCGACGGTGGGTTTGTGCCCATAGGCGTCGTTGTTGCCGGTGATGTCTGGTGAGAACCTGCCTTACAACAGGCCTACAAGCCCTCAGTCCAACCTCTCTCAGCCTATTGCGGACAGTCTGAGCACTGATGGAGGGATTGTGCATTCCTGATGTAACTTGGGCAGTTGTTGTTGCCATCCTGTACCTGTCCCACAGGTGTGATGTTCGGATGTATCGATCCTGTGCAGGTGTTGTTACACACGGTCTGCCACTGCGAGGACGATCAGCTGTCTGTCCTGTCTCCCTGTAGTGCTGTCTTAGGCATCTCACAGTACAGACATTGCAATGTATTTCCCTGGTCACATCTGCAGTCCTCATGCCTCCTTGCAGCATGCCTAAGGCACGTTCACGCAGATGAGCAGGGACCCTGGGCATCTTATTTAGGTGTTTTCAGAGTCAGTAGAAAGGCCTTTTTAGTGTCCTAAGTTTTCATAACTGTGAACTTAATTGCCTGTCGTCTGTAAGCTGTTTGTGTCTTAACAACCGTTCCACAGGTGCATGTTCATTCATTGTTTATGTTTCTGGTGCAGAGAACACAAAGACAGGAAACAACCACCCACAAACCCCAACACAAAACAAGCTACCTACCTAGAGACAATGACTAACAGCTGCCTCTGATTGAGAACCATATCAGGCCAACCACGGAAACGGACAAACTAGACACACAACATAGAATGCCCACCCAGCTCACGTCCTGACCAACACTAAAACAAGGAAAACACAAAAGAACTATGGTCAGGACGTGACAGTACACCCCCCCCCAAGACCGCACAACCTAAACCTATAGGGGAGGGTCTGAGTGGGCATCTGTCCGCGGTGGCGGCTCTGGCGCTGGACGTGGACCCCATTCCACCATTGTCTTTGTACACCTCCTTAGCGTCCTTTGAGTGGCGACCCTCACCGCTGACCTTGGCCTAGGAACCCTAACAAAGGGCCCCACTGGACTGAGGAGCGCCTCTGGACTGAGGGATGCCTCATGACTGAGGAAACTCCTCCGGACTGAGGGACAGCTCCGGACTGAAGGGCAGCTCTGAGAGGTAGCTCATGACTGAGAGGTAGCTCATGACCGAGGGGTAGCTCATGACCGAGGGTTAGCTCAGGACCAAAGGGTAGCTCAAGACTGAGAGATAACTCAGGCTGGTTGACGGCTCTGGCAGCTTCTGGCGGATCCTGGCCGAATGGCGGCTCTGGCGGATCCTGGCGAATGGCGGCTCTGGCGGATCCTGGCAGACTGGCGGCTCTGGCGGCTCCTTGCAGACTGGCGGCTCTGGCGGCTCCTTGCAGACTGGCGGCTCTGGCGGCTCCTTGCAGACTGGCGGCTCTGTCGGCTCCTTGCAGACTGGCAGCTCTGGCAGCTCTGGACAGGTGGGAGACTCTGGCAGCTCTGGACAGGCAGAGACTCTAGCAGCTCTGGACAGATGAGGCACACTGTAGGCCTGGTGCGTGGTGCCGGCACTGGTGGTACTGGGCTGAGGACACGTACCTCAGGGCGAGTGTGGGGAGGAGAAACAGGGAGTACTGGGCTCTGGACACGCACAGGAAGCCTGGTGCGGGGGGCTGCCACCGGAGAGCTGGTGCGTGTAGGTGGCACTGGATAGCCCGGACCGTGCAGGTGCACTGGAGCTCTTGAGCACCGAGCCTGCCCAACCTTACCTGGCTCGATGCCCACTCTAGCCCGGCCGGAAACGAGGAGCTAGAATGTACCGCACCGGGCTATGCACCCGCACTGGAGACACTGTGCGCTCCACAGCATAACACGGTGCCTGCCCGGTCCCTCCTTCTCTCGTTTATTTTTTTGCTGAGTTTATTCATACTAGTATATTTACTTAATTGGGGAGAACAGGCTGGTGTTAATAACTGTAGCAGAATGAGTGTAATGGTATCAAATACATCAAACATGTTTCCAGGTGTTTGATTCCATTTCAGTTGCTCCGTTCCGACCATTATTAGCAGCCTCCTGTCATTTCTATCCACAGTTCTTTCCATCCATACTAGTCTTTTATATACTCACATATTATGCTCGCTTTCTCTCTTTTTCCTCCCCTTCGGCTATATTCACTCCTTCCCCTTTAGGCTACATTCATATTCTGTCTTTTTCCCACTCTCACAAAGTAGCAAAGAGATTTTCTAAATGTATGTCAACCCCTTCCTACAGGGAGGGGTAATAGGTATAAAGATCGGCTGGATGTGTGACCTGGACCAGTCAGAGGATGAGTGTAACCCCTCCTACTCCTTCACCCGGCTGGACGCCATGTCAGAGAAGAACAGTGTCTCCCCTGGGTACAACTTCAGGTAGCCATGACCTCTGACCTCTAACCTCTGGCCTTTAGAGAGTGAGCCCTATAGAGATGCATAAAGAGCTCTAGATTGATATAACCCGTTTTTTGCATGGACACTGCCATTGAGGCCTTCCACCATTTTAAAGTAGTCAAATGGGTGGGGATTCCTATGGGTTGGGAGCGATTAGTCAATGTTCAGAGCATTGTCTTCTTCTTCAAATTGGGTTGCCAATGGTTAGTAAATGGCTTTAAGCTAGATCAGTGATTGTCAACCTTTTTTTGTATAAAAAAAATAATAATTAGGTGACACACCTAAAATATCCCTATTATTAATGGATTTAGTGTAAATGACCTCTGTTTTATCTGTGTCAAACTGCAAATAATCTATTTCCGTGACAATCGTTTTCATAGATTGAATAGGGTTTATTTGAACTATTTTCATAGTTCCTTATTCATGATGATACATTTTTCTGATACCCCTTTAAGTACTACTTAAAGGGGTATCTGTACTTTGCTTTACTATTTTTGACTACTTATACTTTTACTGCACTACACTGTACATTCCTAAAGAAAATTATGTACTTTTTACTCAATACATTTTCCCTGACAACCAAAAGTACTCATTGCATTTTGAATGCTTTAGCAGCACAGGAAAATAGTCTAATTCACACACCAATCAAAAGAACATCACCGGTCATCCCTACTGCCTCTGATCTGGTGGACTCACTAAACACATGCTTCCTTTGTAAATGATGTCTGAGTGTTGGAGCGTCCCCCTGGGTATCCATCATTTCAAAAAACAAGAAAATGGTGCCATCTGGTTTGCTTAATATAAGGAATTTGAAATGATTTATACTTTTACTTTTGATACTTGAGTATATTTAAGACCAAATACTTTTATACTTTTACTCACCACTGTGTATCTGTATGGTGAGCCCTGAGAGGCATGTCCCCCTGATACAAGCCATGTGCATTGCTCATGTCCTTACTCTCTGTCCATGTTGTTCTGATAGGTATGCTAAGTACTACAAGATGGACAACGGGACAGATTACCGTACTCTGCTTAAGGCCTATGCCATCAGGTTTGATGTGCTGGTCAATGGAAATGTGAGTGTTTTTAATGCTTTGTGTGTGTTTCTGTGTGATGGGGGATGATTAGAGGATAGGAGGAAGTGTGTGTTTGTATGTGTATGTATGTGTGTGTGAGCACACGTGTGTCTGTGTGAGAACATATATGTCTGTGGTTTGCATGAGTCTAGCTGCCTATGTGGGTCCATGACAGTTCTACATGTACAGTGGGGAGAACAAGTATTTGATACACTGCCGATTTTGCAGGTTTTCCTACTTACAAAGCACGTAGAGGTCTGTAATTTTTTATCATAGGTACACTTCAACTGTGAGAGACGGAATCTAAAGAAAATCCTGAAAATCACATTGTATGATTTTTAGGTAATTAATTAGCATTTTATTGCATGACATAAGTATTTGATCACATACCAAACAGTAAGAATTCTGGCTCTCACAGACCTTTTTTCTTTAAGAAGCCCTCCTGTTCTCCACTCATTACCTGTATTAACTGCACCTGTTTGAACTCGTTACCTGTATAAAAGACACCTGTCCACACACTCAATCAAACAGACTCCAGCCTCTCCACAATGGCCAAGACCAGGAAGCTGTGTAAGGACATCAGGGATAAAAGTTTAGACCTGCACAAGGCTGGGATGGGCTACAAGACAATAGGCAAGCAGCTTGGTGAGAAGGCAACAACTGTTGGCGCAATTATTAGAAAATGGAAGAAGTTCAAGATGACGGTCAATCACCCTCGGTCTGGGGCTCAATGCAAGATCTCACCTCGTGGGGCATCAATGATCATGAGGAAGGTGAGGGATCAGCCCAGAAATACACGGCAGGACCTGGTCAATGACCTGAAGAGAGCTGGGACCACAGTCTCAAAGAAAACCATTAGTAACACACTACGCCGTCATGGATTAAAATCCTGCAGCGCACGCAAGGTCCCCCTGATCAAGCCAGCACATGTCCAGGCCCGTCTGAAGTTGATCATCTGGATGATCCAGAGGAGGAATGGGAGATTGTCTTGTGGTCTGATGAGACAAAAATAGAGCTTTTTGGTCGAAACTCCACTCGCCGTGTTTGGAGGAAGAAGAAGGATGAGTACAACCCCAAGAACACCATCCCAACCGTGAAGCAGGTTGGAGGTGGAAACATCATTCTTTGAGGATGCTTTTCTGCAAAGGGGACAGGAGGACTGCACTGTATTGAGGGGAGGATGGATGGGGCCATGTATCGCGAGATCTTGGCCAACAACCTCCTTCCCTCAGTAAGAGCATTGAAGATGGGTCGTGGCTGGGTCTTCCAGCATGACAACGACACGAAACACACAGCCAGGGTAACTATAAGGAGTGGCTCCGTAAGAAGCATCTCAATGTCCTGGAGTGGCCTAGCCAGTCTCCAGACCTGAACCCAATAGAAACTCTTTGGAGGGAGCTGAAAGTCTCTATTGCCCAGCGACAGTCCCAAAACCTGAAGGGTCTGGAGAAGGTCTGTATGGAGGAGTGGGCCAAAATCCCTGCTGCAGTGTGTGCAAACCTGGTCAAGAACTACAGGAAACGTATGCCTGAAATGTGGCAAAAGGTCGCAAATTTCAAGGGGGCCGAATACTTTCGCAAGGCACTGTATGTGCGCGTGTGTGTGTGTGTGTGTGTGTGTGTGTGTGTGTGTGTGTGTGTGTGTGTGTGTGTGTGTGTGTGTGTGTGTGTGTGTGTGTGTGTGTGTGTGTGTGTGTGTGTGTGTGTGTGTGTGTGTGTGTGTGTGTGTGTGTGTGTGTGTGTGTGTGTGTGTGTGTGTGTGTGTGGTTAGTTGGTTGGGTGCGTGCGTGCGTGCGTGCGTGCGTGTGTGCGTGTGTTTACTTCTGTAAAGTACTTGACTTGTTTGTCACAGGCAGGGAAGTTTAACATGATCCCGACTCTGATCAACATGGTAGCTGCCTTCACGTCAGTTGGAGTGGTGAGCCCTTCTATTCAGTTGCTACTTTCCATCCACACCGTCTCTAGGCTAGTTTTAAATGAGGACATATCTGTTCCATAATAATAGTATCCACACCGTCTCTAGGCTAGTTTTAAATGAAGACATATCTGTTCCATAATAATAGTATCCACACCGTCTCTAGGCTAGTTTTAAATGAAGACATATCTGTTCCATAATAATAGTATCCACACCGTCTCTAGGCTAGTTTTAAATGAAGACATATCTGTTCCATAATAATAGTATCCACACCGTCTCTAGGCTAGTTTTAAATGAAGACATATCTGTTCCATAATAATAGTATCCACACCGTCTCTAGGCTAGTTTTAAATGAAGACATATCTGTTCCATAATAATAGTATCCACACCGTCTCTAGGCTAGTTTTAAATGAAGATATATCTGTTCCATAATAATAGTATCCACACCGTCTCTAGGCTAGTTTTAAATGAAGACATATCTGTTCCATAATAATAGTATCCACACCGTCTCTAGGCTAGTTTTAAATGAAGACATATCTGTTCCATAATAATAGTATCCACACCGTCTCTAGGCTAGTTTTAAATGAAGACATATCTGTTCCATAATAATAGTATCCACACCGTCTCTGTAGACTAGTTTGAAAATGTCTTTGTGTCACATGTGTCTCTGTCTCCCCCAACTGAAGTCATTTCTGTGGAAAATAGTTATTCTCTTCTTTTCTTTCTTCTCCCCTCATTTCTTCAATCCACTTTCAATTCTATTCCACAAACCTTGTTTTCTTTCTCTGCCTTGGATTGGTCGCAGGGCACCGTGCTTTGTGACATCATACTCTTGAACTTCCTGAAGGGAGCAGAGCAATACAAGGCCAAGAAGTTTGAGGAGGTAAAGTTTGAGGCGTGACACCCAACCCTGCTTACTGTGATATAGATATCAGCCTTTGCAGGCCTGAGGCCGCATCTCAGAGTAGGAGTGCTGATCTAGGATCAGTTTACCCCTGTCCCATGATCTTATTCATTGTGATCTAAAAGGCAAAAACAGATTCTAAATCAGTAAGCCTACTCTGAGAGTTGATACATACGGCCCAGAGGAATTGTTGAAACTAAGGGTAAAATCCTAACTTCCACTTAAATCATGCTTTAATATCAACTAGAGACTAACTGAAAATTTGACTTAAGTGGAAAATAGGAGTCGCTTGACTGTGATGTGCTCCTCATGTTCTTCAAGTGTATAAAATTCAATAAAGTAATTTCCTCTCTCCCCCCAATCTACCATTACTCCATTAGGTGTCAGACACGCAGATCGAGAACTCCTTATCCAGCAATGGGCTGTATCGGAGTAGGGAGTTCATTGGAGTAGAGAAGCAGTCAAACGACTCAGGGGCCTTTTCCATTGGGCAATACGGCTAACGGACAGCCAATGGAATGGAGCATTAGAGGGGGAAAGGGGTGGGTGGTGGAAATTTGGGAAGTTTGGCTGCAAATGTAGGTTTAGGGTGATATTGCCCATAGACCCTAATCTTGGATCAGTTTAACATTTTCCCCACTAAAGGTTATGGTTAGGATTGGGGATAGGGAAGCTGATCCTAGATCTGTATCTAGGGGAGACTTCACCCCGGATAGAGAATGCATGTATATATAGCATTGTAATATTCCTTATATTTCACATGAACCTGTAATTTACCTGTAATATTTTCATAGTGGAGGTTGTATGTGTAATCGTTAACTCTGCATGGACTATTGTATTTGAACTCCTACCTCTACAAAGTATTAAAGTCTACCCACTACTTAAATAAAAGTATGTGACTTAAATTTTGATTCTGGTTTGATTCTGCCAGAAACTCAAATCCTGCTAGGAACAGACAAACAACAACTCTAGGTGTTTACTTGCTTCACACTCTTTATTTATATATATTTTTTTATGCATTTTTCAGTTTGCTAAAAGCAGGCACATCTCTATGTGGTTTGGTTTCACCGTGGGAGATCTGTGAGTTGGGGTCATTGCGGAAAGGAGCAGGATGAGTCCAAAATGACACCCTATCCTTTATAGTGCACTACTTTGACCAGGGGGCCCGTGGGGCTCTGGTCAAAGTAGTGCACTCTATAGGGAACCGGTGTCATTTCGGTCACAACCCAAGAGAGAGGAGCAAGGGGACTGGGTTGGTGTTACACAGACAGACACACAGTCTATACCAACACACCACTGGAGAAAGCATGCCCAGTACATTGCTGCTTCATACTAAGTATGTGAGCGTGGATATTCGTCCTCAAACTCTGTTCTTGAAGGAGCACACGTAGCTCTTCTTGGTGAAACACGTGTGGTCGTTCCATTTCCCAATTTCTTGGCGATAGAGAACAAATATACAGAGAGAGAGAGAGAGAGACAGACAGACAGAAGTTCAAATGTGAGTTCAAAACCTTCCAAGAAATGTTTCATTCACGTTTTTGTCATTTCAGCTGTTAGCCAGTGCATTCAACTAAGGGAGGTGAAAACAAACACATATCACAGCCATTGCAAGTAAAAACCATCCATCCATCCCATCACTCCCCCCTCCATCTCTTACTGCTCCAGTTCATCTCCACACAGTCCTCGCGGCTCGTCCAGCGGGAGATGGGCTCCCCAGGGGTCCACGCTTCAAAGTTCCAACTGGAGCCGTCAGTCCACACAAACTTACCAGACTGAGAGAAGGAGGTAGAGAGAGAAAGGTGGATAGAAGAAGAGAGAGGGGAGAGATAGAAAGACCGTGGTGATAAAAACAAATGTACGGTGCATTTGGAAAGTATTCAGACTCCTTCACTTTTTCCATTTTTTGTTATGTTACAGCCTTAAAATTGATTAAATAAATAAAAGTCCTCATCAATCTACACACACCACCCCATAATGACAAAGCGAAAACAGTTTTTTGTACATTTTTGCAAATGTATTAAAAATATAAAACAGAAATACCTTACTTACATAAATGATCAGACCATTTGCTAAGAGACTCGAAATTTGAGCTCTGGTGCATCCTGCTTACATTGATCATGCTTGAGACGCTTTTACAACTTGATTGGAGTCCACCTGTGGTAAAATCAATTGATTGGACATGATTTGGAAAGGCACACACCTATCTATATAAGTTCCCACTTGAGGTCGAAAGGAATTGTCCATAGAGCTCCGAGACAGGATTGTGTCGAGGCACAGATCTGGGGAAGGGTACCAAAAAGTGTCTGCAACATTGAAGGTCCTCAAGAACACAGTGGCCTCCAACATTCTTAAATGGAAGAAGTTTGGAACCACCAAGTCTCTTCCGAGAGCTGTCCGCCAGGCCAACCTGAGCAATCGGGGGAGAAGGGCCTTGGTCAGGGAGGTGACCAAGAACTCAATGGTCACTCTGACAGAGCTCCAGAGTTCCTCTGTGGAGATGGGAGAACCTGACAGAAGGACAACCATCTCTGCAGCACCTTTATGGTAGAGTGACCAGACGGAAGCCACTCCTCAGTAAAAGGGACATGACAGCCCGCTTGGAGTTTGCCAAAAGGCACCTAAAGGACTCCCAGACCATGAGAAACAAGATTATCTGGTCTGATGAAACCAAGATTGAACTCTTTGACCTGAATGCAATGCGTCACATCTGGAGAAAACCAGGCACCACTCATCACCTGGCCAATACCATCCTTATGGTGAAGCATGGTGGTGGCAGCATCATGCTGTGGGGATGTTTTTCATTAGCGGGGACTGGAGGACTAGTCAGGATCGAGGGAAATATGAACGGAGCAAACTACAGAAAGAAGTAAAGGTGATATTTCCATTTTTTGCAAAAATGTCTAAAAACTGTTTTTGTCATTATGGGGTAGTGTGTAGATTGATGAGGGGGGAAAACAATTGAATCCACTTTTGAATATGGCTGTAACGTAACAAAATGTGTAAAAAGTCAAGTGGTCTGAATACTGTAAATGTAGATATTACGACAATTATATGTGCAATGTTAAATGTTGTGCTGCAAAGCTTCTCTCTTTCCCCATGTCACTCTATCCTCCCACATGACTTTGCCTCCCTCCACCCACTATCCACCCTGTCTTAATCACTCCTTCCATCCATCACTCTTCCTCTCCTACCTTGAAGAGTTCGAAGCCTCCCAGCCAGATGCGAGGGCTTTTGGCGTTGTTCTTCATCACCACGCAAAACAGGTTGGCGTTGGCTTGACTGTTATGCACCGACACCAGGTGGCCACCGGGGGCAGCAGACCTGCACTGTGTCTGAGAAGGATGAGAGAGAGAAGAGGAGAATTAGGTGGTGGGAAGAGAAAGAGTGAATTAGTGAGAGAGAAAGAGAGAGTGGGAGGAAGGAGAAAGAGAGAGAGCGAGTAAGCAGGTGCTGACGTAGTGATTTGGAGCCCAAGGCAGAGGCCAGTCAGAGGCCACTCTTATGCACATGCACCATTTCCTTTTCATGGGTAATTAACTCTAAAAATGCATTACCTTTTAATGTGCCATGAACACAACCAATCATGATGTTTTATCTGATTGTTAATTAAACAAATCACTTCAAAAAGAAGGTTACCTTCGCACGTTTATCCAAAATAATTCCAGCGCCTGAGCTGTGCACCTGCCAAATGTCCTTCAATTCGCAAGTGGCCGAAACTATCTCACCGGAGAAGGCATCCAAGCAAGCGAAACAGCGCCACTGTCTTGCTATAATAACCCATGTATGACATGTCATACCAGCATCAGTTATGGGCTACACACATAGATGTCCTCTGCCTCGACGACGATGGCAGTATTATCAGCAGCACCTATCGTTTTACTAAAGTAATGTGAATTGTATCCCCTTCGAGTCAAAAGGCCTCGTCGAAAACCAGGCGTCCCTGGGGAGTGAGGCCTAAGAGGGTTTAATGAATAAGCATCAACCAGTGGGTCTTGCGACAGGTGTACAGAGACAACCAGTTCAGAGAGGAGTATAGAGTGCAGTAACCTATAAGGAGCATTGGTGGAAAATCTGATAGCCTCATGGTAAAGAACATCTAGCCGCGAGAGCACCCTTACTTGCCGTTCTATAAATCTGAATCAGGGTTAGTTTGGCAGCTGGGGTGAAAGACGAGCGATTACGATAGAGGAAACCAAGTCTAGATTTAACTTTAGTCTGCAGCTTTGATATGAGAGATGGACAGTGTACAGTCTAGCTATACTCTCAAGTACTTGTATGAGGTGACTACCTCAAGCTCTAAACCCTCAGAGGTAGTAATCACACCTGTTGGAAGAAGGGAATTCTTCTTACCAAACCACAATACCTTTGTTTTGGATGTGTTCAGAACAAGGCAAAGGGCAGAGAAAGCTTGTTGGACACAAAGAAAGCTTTGTTGTAGAAAGTTTAACACAAAATCTGTGGAGGGGCCAGCTGAGTATAAGACTGTATCATCTGCATATAAATGGATGAGAGAGCTTCCAACTGCCTGAGCTATGTTGTTGATGTAAATTGAGAAGAGTGTGGGGCCTTGGATCGAGCCTTGTGGTACTACTTTGGTGAAGGGCAGTGGCAGAGACAGCAGATGTTCTGACTTTATACACAGCACTCTTTGAGAGAGGTAGTTAGCAAACCAGGCCAAAGACCCCTCAGAGACACCAATACTCCTTAGCCGGCCCACAAGAATGGAATGGTCTAGCGTATCAAAAGCTTTGGCTAAGTTAATAAAAATCGCAGCACAACATTGCTTAGAATCAAGGGCAATGGTGACATCATTGAGGACCTTTAAGGTTGCAGTGACACATCCATAACCTGAGCGGAAGCCAGATGTCAGAGAGAATCCAACCGACATCAAGAAAGCCAGTCAGTTGATTATTTACAAAGTTTTTTCAACACTTTTGATAAAGAGGCCAAAATAGAAATAGGCCTATAGCAGTTAGGATCAGCTTGATCTACCCCTTTAAATAAAGGATGCACTGTGGCTGCCTCCCAAGCAACGGGAACCTCCCCAGAGAGGAGAGACAGGTTAAAAAGGTCAGATGTTGATGATCAAAATAAGTTGATGCATGTCGATTTTGTGTATAGACTTCTGACAAATCAGAATTGCGTTTTTCCTCCAGGTTCTGAAATTTTAAGTATCTGTAATCTGATTACAATATTTTAGCTGGTAACGTAATGGATTACAGTTACTGTTTTTTTTGTAATCTGTTACTCCACAACCCTGGAGGTCGTGACAGCGACTTGATTTGGACGTATGACAACGCGAGATTACTACTAAGCTAACATATGGAATTGTTTTAAGATGGTCATACCAAGGATAATTTAGATATTTGATTTAGAATTTTAGGACCCCTGTAGGTATAATTTTTGGGGTGTTGTTATAATTTGCATTTGGCCTTACTGCTATTAGCCCATAGAAATGCATTGAATAACACATTCATACATGGAAAAACAGATAGTCAACATTAAATTAAAATGAAGATCTGAGAGATATAGGACTAAGAAAGCTCAGGAAAAAATGCTAATCTTTTTTACCATGTTACCGTTTACCGAGTCCCGTGACACTTGTGGGGGGACGAACAGTAGAGCAACCGAAACACCATCGTGTTCGTGAAGCTTTTATGTTTCCATAGAGGGGTCATATACATTTTCTAGGCCAAACCGTTTGGACGCTACAGATGTTTTTGTGAGAAGACCAATTTTCGAGATGTCTCCTGTAGCTTTACCTCAGCCACCTTCCACTGCCGGTGTAGAAGGACAATGTCAGTGGATGAGGTGGATTGAGACAAAGGCAATGCAAAAACACAGAAAGCTCTCGTTTAGACACATTTTGATGCACATTTTGTTATTTACTTTTTTATTTATTATGCCTCAAACAAAGCATGGGGGGGGCCTCAGCGAAGGAATATTTATATATTTTTTATTTTAATTATGCCCAGGTCATGAGGCTTCTTGATTTTTATTTTATTTAACCTTTATTTAACTAGGCAAGTCAGCTAAGAACAAATTCTTATTTACAATGACGGCCTACAAATGATGTGAGGCCTGAGGCAATTGCCTCTTCTGCATAATGGTAAGTCCGCCAGTGGGAGTAAGATGAATACATTAGAAGACACCTCTAATTAACACATTGGATTTAACCTTCACTTCACTGTATTGCCATTGTATTGGAATGAACAGGCTGACTGACTCCAGGTAGAGCAGTAACATGCTTTGATTCATGTTATAATGTCGTTCTCCTGTTATATAGAATGTTGTTTACCTCCGCTTCGGTGAAGTTGAGGGCAGCCTTGAAGTACTTGATGCAGTAGGAGCCCAGCCTGTACCAGTCTTCATAATTCTTCAGGTCACAGGCTTTGGGCATGTCACACGCTGCAGTCTCATCCTGGAGAAACACTGGAGCATCATCGCCACCTAGGGGACAATAATAGAATAACTATTCTCCTGGGACCTTATGCACTGAGAAAACAGCCACAAGCTGAACATTCCGATGACACTCACAGGCCTCAAACAGAACTCTCCCATTCCATAATTCACTAAACTGATCAATGTGCACACCATATAGCCCAGGGGCCTAAGAAATGCCTACCTAAGACCTCTTATTTAACCAGGCAAATCAGTTAAGAACAAATTCTCATTGACAATGACGGCCTAGGAACAGTGTGGTTAACTGCCTTGTTCAGGGGCAGATCAACAGATTTTCACCTTGTTAGCTCAGGCATGGGTTCTAGCAACTTTCGGTTACTGGCCCAACTCTCTAACCACTAGACTGCTACCTGCTGCCTCAATATTGTCATTGTACTATTATTGTTTAGTATATATTGCATATTTTAACATTGTATTATGTTAAAAGTATTGTGTTAGTTTAGGCTTTTACTATTTGATCATAATCTATCATTGTAAATGGGTGTGACATTCAGTCTATGACTGCTAATAACCAATAACATCTACCGCAACAAAAAATACTGTAAGTTACTACATTTGTGTAAAGAATGCATCTCATTTTCATTTGGACATGAAAGAGGAAAGCACATTTTCAGGTTTAAAACAGATGATTTTTTAGAACTTGATAATCACCATGAAAAATGTAAATAAAACTTTCAGCACTATCATCAAAACCAGGGGTGCAACTTTCACTGGGGACGGGGGGGGGGGGGGACGGGGACCCCCCCCCGTCTCCAGTTTTATAATTGGAATGTGATACAAAATGAGGCAACGGTTTGCTTTAGGACCATACGGACACCTCCGAGCTGTCGGGTAGGCTGTTTGGAGTGTTTATCTGACTGTATTTTATTAAAAGTAATGTCTCCCCAAAAGTAATGTCTCCCCACTTCTAAAATCTAAATTGTGCCCCTGATCAAAACACATACTGTAATCAATGCAACTCTCTTACCGGTACTTCTGTGGAATGTCAAAGCCATTTTTGTCCCAAGTAGTGACATCATCACAATCAGGCTGACAAACTTCATCTTGGCTTCCTCTGATTCTGCGTTTCTTTAAAACAAACAACTCAATCAGTTAACGGTTTCCTTTAAATAAATGCATTTATAAATAAATCAATTGTATTGACCTTTATTTCACCAGGTAAATTATCTGAGATCATAGTCTATAGCACTATGCTGTGAATGACATTAAAACAAATCTCTTGTTCTCAAATCGACTGTGTCTGGCGATTTATAAGTACCGAGCCCTGACGGTTTGTTAATTTGAGTGGCTCCGCGCGCTAACCGATTGTAACGTGCCACAGCCTCTGGAACAATCAGCTGTCCCATTTGACAACAAAAGTCCGTCGTTTGGATGGATGCACTATTAGAATGCAATTTTGTGTGCCCCAATAAATAAATATTGTGAAACACTATCATTCCACTATTACCGTAGATGTATTAAAGACATTTTCTGAAATGACAATGCAACAATGATATGTATATAATGTATAGCTCCTTTTAAAAAATGAATGCAAAGGCACAAAAAAAGGAACATTTGCACAATGGAATCTGAAAAATAACCTTACCAGTGTGTGGACTAGGTTGCTTCTCCCTCGCTCTCTCTCCCGCTCTCTCTCTCTCTCTCCCGCTCTCTCTCTCTCTCTCTCTCTCTCTCTCTCTCTCTCTCTCTCTCTCTCTCTCTCTCTCTCTCTCTCTCTCTCTCTCTCTCTCTCTCTCTCTCTCTCTCTCTCTCTCTCTCTCTCTCTCTCTCTCTCTCTCTCTCTCTCTCTCTCTCTCTCTCTCTCTCTCTCTCTCTCTCTCTCTCTCTCTCTCTCTCATTTGGTATTCCCTTCTTTTTTATAGCAAATGTAATCTCACCTCCTCCCTGTAATTCTCACCCCGTCCTTGCAGATACAGATACCCACCCCTCTACTCCTGCGTCCCAAATGGCACCCTATTCCTGTGGGTTGTGGTCCAAAGTAGAGCCCTATATAGGGACTACGGTGCAATTTGAGATGCAGACTTCCTGTTAACACTCTGTTGTTGTGTGGTGACACTAGTACAGTGAAATGCTTACTTTCTAGCACAATGAACTACAGTTAAATTAACGCTGTCTCAGAAGCTGGCTACTGAAAGGTGTTGAAAACTCCCCAACACCTCATAGTAGTCAGATCTCTCACTTCTGACGACCCTCTATCATTTCACCATGCAACACCACATACAGTGGGGCAAAAAAGTATTTAGTCAACCACCAATTGTGCAAATTCTCCCACTTAAAAGTGATTAAAAGTGTTGGTAAGACACTCAATATAGCAGGAGAATAATTTGATCAAAGATATGTCTGCTTATTTCATTACTGTGTGCAGTTGCAGTGTTATCGCTTACACACCTAAAACTGTAAATACCAAAGTTGTAGGGGCTAGGACCTAGAGGTAGGGTGCAGGTTGGGCATAGAGGTAGGGTGCAGGTAGGGCCTAGAGGTAGGGTGCAGGTAGGGCCTAGAGGTAGGATGCAGGTAGGGCTTAGAGGTAGGGTGCAGGTAGGGCCTAGAGGTAGGGTGCAGGTAGGGGCTTGAGGTAGGGTGCAGGTAGGGGCTAGAGGTAGGGTGCAGGTAGGGGCTAGTAGAGGGAGATAGGGGTTACTATTTGATCACCAAGACCTAGTTCTCTTCACTATTTAATTTTCCTCTTGGTTTTGTCTCTCAGGACTGTCATGAACTTGGACAGAGGAGGCTTGGGACTTGAATCAGGCTTTCTGCTGCTTTCAGTGGTCTGAGAGAGAGAGAGAGAGAGAGAGAGAGAGAGAGAGAGAGAGAGAGAGAGAGAGAGAGAGAGAGAGAGAGAGAGAGAGAGAGAGAGAGAGAGAGAGATCCATTTTGAAATCTTTGGAGGACTGAAGTGGTCTCTGCCAATAGCTAGGTTCCCATCCAATTGGCGTCAGATTTCCATGTGAATATTCTAAAATCCGCCTAAAAACAATTTTCCCACCAGAGATGTTTCATTCAAATGGACTTGTTGTGGATAAAAAGCTGTGCGTGATGACATAGTTCACATAAAATAAGTTGTAGTTAAATGCGTTTCCATCGCCTTTTCAACTCCACTGGCGGTTTTGTGAAAACACTTCTTGCTGTATAGTGAATGTGCCCACTCTGGTTTTGGCACGTGCTCTCTAGCCAACAGTTAGATACAGATACAGTGCTGGTTTAGCATACATTATGAGATTATTATGGACAAAAAGAACCAGATTATTTTGATTTGTCAAACCAGGATCAAGCTCATCACTGTGCACTTTCCCCACCAAGTAAAGTTCATCATAATTTATTTCATCCGTAGCCTAATAAACTGCATGTTTTCCCGAGTCATAGTGGGAGGACCACACCACATATCACCTGAATCCAAGTTCACTTTGATATGATGGTTATTATATCAATATCTGCACATAAAGGTGTATTTATTGTCACATGCACAAGTACAGTGAAATGCTTACTTGCTCGTTCAATGAACTACAGTTAAATGAACGCCGTTTCAGAGGCTGGCTACTGAAAAGTGTTGAAAACTCCCCAACACCTCATAATAGTCAGATCTCTCACTTCTTATGACCCTCAATCATTTCACCATACGATACCATATACTTGTACTTTAATTAATCAATTTATTCAAATCTTACAGAATCTCATTCATAGTGAGAGATAAATTGTATTTGTGATTAAAAGTGTTGGTAGACACTCAATATAGCAAGAGAATAATTTGATCAAAGATATGTCTGCTTATTTCATTACTGTGTGCAGCTGCAGCGTTTTCGTTTACACACCTAAAACTGTAAACACCAAATATGTAGGGGCTAGGACCTAGAGGTAGGGTGCAGGTTGGGCCTAGAGGTAGGGTGCAGGTTGGGCCTAGAGGTAGGGTGCAGGTTGGGCCTAGAGGTAGGGTGCAGGTTGGGCCTAGAGGTAGGGTGCAGGTTGGACCTAGAGGTAGGGTGCAGGTTGGGCCTAGAGGTAGGGTGCAGGTTGGGCCTAGAGGTAGGGTGCAGGTTGGGCCTAGAGGTAGGGTGCAGGTTGGGCCTAGAGGTAGGGTGCAAGTAGTGTTTAGAGGTAGGGGCATGAGGTAGGGTGCAGGTAGGGGCTAGAGGTAGGGTGCAGGTAGGGGCTACAGGTAGGGCGCAGGTAGTGTTTAGAGGTAGGGGATAGAGGTGGTCCTTCTGTAGCTCAGTTGGTAGAGCATGGCGCTTGTAACGCCAGGGTAGTGGGTTCGATTCCCGGGACCACCCATACGTAGAATGTATGCACACATGACTGTAAGTTGCTTTGGATAAAAGCGTCTGCTAAATGGCATATATTATATTATTATTATTAGAGGTAGGGTGCAGGTAGGGTGCAGGTAGAGCTTAGAGGTAGGGTGCAGGTAGAGTTTAGAGGTAGGGTACAGGTAGTGTTTAGAGGTAGGGGCTAGAGGTAGGGTGCAGGCAGGGGCTATAGGTAGGGTGCAGGTAGTGTTTAGAGGTAGGGTGCAGGTAGTGTCTAGAGGTAGGGTGCAGGTAGTGTTTAGAGGTAGGGGCTAGAAGTAGGGTGCAGGTAGGGGATAGAGGTAGGGTGCAGGTAGTGCCTAGAGGTAGGGGATAGAGGTAGGGTGCGGGTAGGGGCTAGAGGTAGGGGCTAGAGGTAGGGTGCAGGTATGGGCTAGAGGTATGGGTGCAGGTAGTGCCTATAGGTTGGGTGCAGGTAGTGCCTAGAGGTAGGGTGCCGGTAGTGTTTAGAGGTAGGGGCTAAAGGTAGGGTGCAGGCAGGGGCTAGAGGTAGGGTGCAGGTAGATCCTAGAGGTAGGGGCTAGAGGTAGGGTGCAGGTAGGGGCTAGAGGTATGGGTGCAGGTAGTGCCTATAGGTTGGGTGCAGGTAGTGCCTAGAGGTAGGGGCTAGAGGTAAGGTGCAGGTAGTGTTTTGAGGTAGGGACTAGAGGTAGGGTTCAGGTAGGGGCTAGAGGTAGGGGATAGTGGTAGGGTGCAGGTAGTGCCTAGAGGTAGGGGATAGAGGTAGGGTGCAGGCAGGGACTAGAGGTAGGGTGCAGGTAGGGGCTAGAGGTAGGGTGCAGGTAGGGAATAGAGGTAGTGTGCAGGCAGGGACTAAAGATAGAGGTAGGGTTCAGGTAGGGGCTAGAGGTAGGGTGCAGGCAGTGTTTAGAGGTAGGGGCTAGAGGTAGGGTGCAGGTAGGGGCAAGAGGTAGGGTGCAGGTAGGGGCAAGAGGTAGGGTGCAGGTAGGGGATAGAGGTAGGGTGCAGGAAGGGGATAGAGGTAGGGTGCAGGTAGGGGCTAGAGGTAGGGTGCAGGTAGTGTTTAGAGGTAGGGGCTAGAGGTAGGGTGCAGGTAGGGGCAAGAGGTAGGGTGCAGGTAGGGGATAGAGGTAGGGTGCAAGTAGGGGCTAGAGGTAGGGTGCAGGTAGGGGATAGAGGTAGATTGCAGGTAGGGGATAGAGGTAGGGTGCAGGTAGATCCTAGAGGTAGGGTGCAGGGAGGGGCAAGAGGTAGGGTACAGATAGTGCCTAGAGGTAGGGTGCAGGTAGGGGCTAGAGGTAGGGTGTAGGTAGGGCATAGAGGTAGGGTGCAGGTAGGGCCTAGAGGTAGGATGCAGATAGGACCTAGAGGTAGTGTGCAGGTAGAGCTTAGAGGTAGGGTGCAGGTAGGGGCTAGAGGTAGGGTGCAGGTAGGGGCTAGAGGTAGGGTGCAGGTAGGGCCTAGAGGCAGGGTGCAGGTAGGGGCTAGAGGTAGGGTGCAGGTAGGGGCTAGAGGTAGGGTGCAGGTAGGGCCTAGAGGTAGGGTGCAAGTAGAGCTTAGAGGTAGGGTGCAGGTAGGGCCTAGAGGTAGGGTGCAGGTAGGGGCAAGTAGAAGGAGCTATGGGTTACTATTACACCAAGACCTAGTTCTCTTCACTATTGAATCTTCTTCTTGGTTTTGTCTCTCAGGACTGTCATGAACTTGGACAGAGGCGGCTTAGGACTTGAATCAGGCTTTCTGCTGCATTCAGTGGTCTGAGAGAGAGAGAAGAGAGAGAGAAGAGAGAGAGGGAACCATTTTGAAATCTTTGGAGGACTGAAGTGGTCTCTGCCAATAGCTAGGTTTCCATCCAATTGGTGACAGATGTTCATCTGTTGAAAAATGCTAGAATCTGCATAAAAACAATTTAAGCATTTTCCCACCAGAGATGTTTCATTCATATGGACTTGTTGTGGATAAAAAGCTGTGCGTGATGACATAGTTCACATAAAAATAAGTTGTGGTTAAATGCGTTTCCATCGCCTTTTCAACTCCACTGGCGGTTTTGTGAAAACAGTTCTTGCATTAGACTGTATAGTGAATGTGCCCACTCTGGTTTTGGCACGTGCTCTCTAGCCAACAGTTAGATACAGATACAGTGCTGGTTTAGCATACATTATGAGATTATTATGGACAAAAAGAACCAGATTATTTTGATTTGTCAAACCAGGATCAAGCTCATCACTGTGCACTTTCCCCACCAAGTAAAGTTCATCATAATTTATTTCATCCGTAGCCTAATAAACTGCATGTTTTCCCGAGTCATAGTGGGAGGACCACACCACATATCACCTGAATCCAAGTTCACTTTGATATGATGGTTATTATATCAATATCTGCACATAAAGGTGTATTTATTGTCACATGCACAAGTACAGTGAAATGCTTACTTGCTCGTTCAATGAACTACAGTTAAATGAACGCTGTTTCAGAGGCTGGCTACTGAAAAGTGTTGAAAACTCCCCAACACCTCATAATAGTCAGATCTCTCACTTCTTATGACCCTCAATCATTTCACCATACGATACCATATACTTGTACTTTAATTAATCAATTTATTCAAATCTTACAGAATCTCATTCATAGTGAGCGATAAATTGTATTTGTGATTAAAAGTGTTGGTAGACACTCAATATAGCAAGAGAATAATTTGATCAAAGATATGTCTGCTTATTTCATTACTGTGTGCAGCTGCAGCGTTTTCGTTTACACACCTAAAACTGTAAACACCAAATATGTAGGGGCTAGGACCTAGAGGTAGGGTGCAGGTTGGACCTAGAGGTAGGGTGCAGGTTGGGCCTAGAGGTAGGGTGCAGGTTGGGCCTAGAGGTAGGGTGCAGGTTGGGCCTAGAGGTAGGGTGCAGGTTGGGCCTAGAGGTAGGGTGCAGGTTGGGCCTAGGGGTAGGGTGCAGGTTGGGCCTAGGGGTAGGGTGCAGGTTGGGCCTAGAGGTAGGGTGCAGGTTGGGCCTAGAGGTAGGGTGCAAGTAGTGTTTAGAGGTAGGGGCATGAGGTAGGGTGCAGGTAGGGGCTAGAGGTAGGGTGCAGGTAGGGGCTACAGGTAGGGCGCAGGTAGTGTTTAGAGGTAGGGGATAGAGGTAGGGTGCAGATAGAGCTTAGAGGTAGGGTGCAGGTAGGGGCTAGAGGTAGGGTGCAGGTAGGGGCTACAGGTAGGGTGCAGGTAGTGTTTAGAGGTAGGGGCTAGAGGTAGGGTGCAGGTAGGGGCTAGAGGTAGGGTGCAGGTAGGGGCTAGAGGTAGGGTGCAGGTAGTGTTTAGAGGTAGGGGCTAGAGGTAGGGTGCAGGTAGAGTTTAGAGGTAGGGTGCAGGTAGTGTTTAGAGGTAGGGGCTAGAGGTAGGGTGCAGGCAGGGGCTATAGGTAGGGTGCAGGTAGTGTTTAGAGGTAGGGTGCAGGTAGTGTCTAGAGGTAGGGTGCAGGTAGTGTTTAGAGGTAGGGGCTAGAGGTAGGGTGCAGGTAGGGGATAGAGGTAGGGTGCAGGTAGTGCCTAGAGGTAGGGGATAGAGGTAGGGTGCAGGTAGGGGCTAGAGGTAGGGTGCAGGTATGGGCTAGAGGTAGGGTGCAGGTAGTGTTTAGAGGTAGGGACTAAAGGTAGGGTGCAGGCAGGGGCTAGAGGTAGGGTGCAGGTAGATCCTAGAGGTAGGGGCTAGAGGTAGGGTGCAGGTAGGGGCTAGAGGTATGGGTGTAGGTAGTGCCTATAGGTTGGGTGCAGGTAGTGCCTAGAGGTAGGGGCTAGAGGTAGGGTGCAGGTAGTGTTTTGAGGTAGGGACTAGAGGTAGGGTGCAGGTAGGCGCTAGAGGTAGGGGATAGTGGTAGGGTGCAGGTAGTGCCTAGAGATAGGGAATAGAGGTAGTGTGCAGGCAGGGACTAGAGGTAGGGTGCAGGTAGTGTTTAGAGGTAGGGTGCAGGTCGGGGATAGAGGTAGGGTGCAGGAAGGGGCTAGAGGTAGGATGCAGGTAGGGTGCAAGTAGGGGCTAGAGGTAGGGGATAGAGGTAGGTTGCAGGTAGATCCTAGAGGTAGGGTGCAGGGAGGGGCAAGAGGTAGGGTACCGATAGTGCCTAGAGGTAGGGTGCAGGTAGTGGTGGAAAAACTACTAAATTGTCGTACTTGAGTAAGAGTAGATACCTTAATAGAAAATTACTCACGTAAAAGTTATAGTCACCCAGTAAAATCTGACTTAGTGAAAGTCCAAAGGTATTTGGTTTTAAATATACGTAGGTATCAAAAGAAAATGGAATTGCTCAAATGTACTTAAGAATCAAAAGTAAAAGTATAAACCATTTCGAATTGCTTATATTAAGCAAATCAGACAGCACAGTTGTATTTTTATTTTTATTGACAGATAGCCAGGTACACACTCCAACACTCAGACATCATTTACAAACAAAGCATTTGTGTTTAGTGAGTCTGCCCTATCAGAGGCAGTAGGGATGACCAGGGATGTTCTCTTGATAAGTGTGTGAATTGGACCATTTTCCTGTCAAAATGTAACAGGTACTTTTGGGTGTCAGGGAAAATGTATGGAGTAAAAAGTACATTATTATCTTTAGGAATGTAGTGAAGTAAAATTACAAGTAGGCAAAATATAAATAGTAAAGTAATCTACAGTCATGGCCAACATTTTTGAGAATGACACTAATATTAATTTCACAAAACCTGCTGCCTCAGTTTGAATGGTCAATTTGCATATACTCCAGAATGTTATGAAGAGTGATCAGATGAATTGCAATTAATTGCAAAGTCCCTCTTTGCCATGCAAATGAACTGAATCCCAAAACACTTCCACTGCATTTCAGCACTGCCCCAAAAGGACCAGCTGACATCATGTCAGTGATTCTCTCGTTAACACAGGTGTGAGTGTTGACGAGGACAAGGCTGGAGATCACTCTGTCATGCTGATTGAGTTCGAATAATAGACTGGAAGCTTCAAAAGGAGGGTGGTGCTTGGAATCATTGTTCTTCCTCTGTCAGCCATGGTTACCTGCAAGGAAACATGTGCTGTCATCATTGCTTTGCACAAAAGGGCTTCACGGGCAAGGATATTGCTGCCAGTAAGATTGCACCTAAATCAAATATTTATCGGATCATCAAGAACTTCAAGGAGCGCAGTTCAATTGTTATGAAGAAGGCTTCAGGGCACGCAAGAAAGTCCAGCAAGCGCCAGGACAGTCTTCTAAAGTTGATTCAGCTGCGGGATCGGGGCACCACCAGTACAGAGCTTGCTCAGGAATGGCAGCAGGCAGGTGTGAGTGCATCTGCACGCACAGTGGGGCAAAGACTTCTGGAGGATGGCCTGGTGTCAAGAAGGGCAGTAAAGAAGCCACTTCTCTCCAGGAAAAACATCAGGGACAGACTGATATTCTGCAAAAGGTACAGGGATTGGACTGCAGAGGACTGGGGTAAAGTTATTTTCTCTGATGAATCCCCTTTCCGATTGTTTGGGGCATCTGGAAAAAAAGCTTGTCCTGAGAAGACCAGGTGAGCGCTACCATCAGTCCTGTGTCATGCCAACAGCAAGGTATTCTGAGACCATTCATGTGTGAGGTTTCTTCTCAGCCAAGGGAGTGGGCTCACTCACAATTTTGCCTAAGAACACAGCCATGAATAAAGAATGGTACCAACACATCCTCCGAGAGCAATTTCTCCAAACCATCCAGGAACAGTTTGGTGACGAACAATGCCTTTTCCAGCATGATGGAGCACCTTGCCATATGGAAAAAGTGATAACTAAGTGACTCGGGGAACAAAACATCAATACTTTGGGTCCATGGCCAGGAAACTCCCAGACCTTAATCCCATTGAGAATTTGTGGTCAATCCTCAAGAGGCGGGTGGACAAACAAAAACCCACCATTTCTGACAAACTCCAAGTCTTGATTATACAAGAATGGGCTGCCATCAGTCAGGATGTGGCCCATAAGTTAATTGACAGCATGCCAGGGTGGATTGCAGAGGTCTTGAAAAAGAACACGGCAAATATTGACTCTTTGCATCAACTTCATGTAATTGTCAATAAAAGCATTGAAGCATTGAAGCAGCCAACATTGTAGAAATTAATATTTGTGTCATTCTCAAAACTTTTGGTAGTACTTTTAAAGTATTTTTACACCACTGGGTGCAGGTAGGGGCTAGAGGTAGGGTGGAGGTAGGGCCTAGAGGTAGGGTGCAGGTAGGGGATAGAGGTAGGGGATAGAGGTAGGGTGCAGGTAGGGGCTAGAGGTAGGGTGTAGGTAGGGGCTAGAGGTAGGGTGCAGGTAGGGCATAGAGGTAGGGTGCAGGTAGGGCCTAGAGGTAGGGTGCAGGTAGTGGCTAGAGGTAGGGTGCAGGTAGTGGCTAGAGGTAGGGTGCAGGTAGGGCCTAGAGGTAGGGTGCAGGTAGGGCCTAGAGGTAGGGTGCAGGTAGGGCCTAGAGGTAGGGTGCAGGTAGGGCCTAGAGGTAGGGTACAGGTAGGGGCAAGTAGAAGGAGCTATGGGTTACTATTACACCAAGACCTAGTTCTCTTCACTATTGAATCTTCTTCTTGGTTTTGTCTCTCAGGACTGTCATGAACTTGGACAGAGGCGGCTTAGGACTTGAATCAGGCTTTCTGCTGCTTTCAGTGGTCTGAGAGAGAGAGAAGAGAGAGAGAAGAGAGAGAGGGAACCATTTTGAAATCTTTGGAGGACTGAAGTGGTCTCTGCCAATAGCTAGGTTTCCATCCAATTGGTGACAGATGTTCATCTGTTGAAAAAGGCTAGAATCTGCATAAAAACAATTTAAGCATTTTCCCACCAGAGATGTTTCATTCAAATGGACTTGTTGTGGATAAAAAGCTGTGCGTGATGACATAGTTCACATAAAAATAAGTTGTGGTTAAATGCGCTTCCATGTTTTCCCGAGTCATAGTGGGAGGACCACACCACATATCACCTGAATCCAAGTTCACTTTGATATGATGGTTATTATATCAATATCTGCACATATAGGTGTATTTATTGTCACATGCACAAGTACAGTGAAATGCTTACTTTCTAGCACAATGAACTACAGTTAAATTAACCCTGTCTCAGAGGCTGGCTACTGAAAAGTGTTGAAAACTCCCCAACACCTCATAATAGTCAGATCTCTCACTTCTTATGACCCTCAATCATTTCACCATACGATACCATATACTTGTACGTTAATGAATCAATTTCTTCAGATTTTACAGAATCTCATTCAGACAACACGGATGTTGGTATGATGGTTATAATGTCAATATCTGATGATAAAGGTGCTTCCACTGCCATTTCTCACATTATTCATTTTACAGACACAAAAATATCCCACCTTACCTAGCGTATTTTGTTTTTTGTCGACATTTGGAAAGTGTGTTGTGTCCATCAGGCATGTCCAGACATTTTTGTGCTTTGCTGGCATAACAAGGTTGGATGGAAACCTGGCTAGTGATGCTAATATACATTATTACATTCAGTAATAAGCAACAGTCCGTATGAAATTACACCCTATTCCTGTAGTAGACTAGGGAGTAGAGTGCCATTTCAGACACACTTCAGAGACACATGTTAATGTTACAGTGTTCAAAAATGTTGCCAAGGGTTAAGGGGTCAAATGAACTCTGACCTTAACGGAGAAGTTGCCCTGTGTCGGTGTTGTCCCAGGGTCGTGTTCTTCAGCGGAGGGAGGGATGCTGTAGAAAACAGAGGACGGAAAGACATAGGAGGGAGAAGAGCAGGAAGAGGAGGAAGAAGGGAGGGATGTGGGAGAGAGGGTGGGAGGAGGAGAGGGTTTGAGGAATTTGATTTCCGGGGCTTTGATTGCAGTGCGTCTTATCTTGAAGGTCTCTGTTTCAGGAAAGAAGGAGAGAACAGCAGACATGTTTTTTATATTTCAGCGTCTCAGCTTTTGTCCAACTCCTTTCCAGACGTCTATTTTCACAGAATCTTTCATCTCGTTTTCCAGTCATTCAATCTTACTTCTCGTCTTTAGCCCCGGAAGTCTGTGCTTTCTCTTTTTGCTCAGATGAATTTTATGTTTCTGAGCAGAACTGTCCAGAACTCCAAGTGACTGAGAAAGAGAGAGAGAGAGAGAGAGAGAGAGAGAGAGAGAGAGAGAGAGAGAGAGAGAGAGAGAGAGTAGAGAGAGAGAGAGAGAGAGAGAGAGAGAGAGAGAGAGAGAGAGAGAAAGAAAGAAAGAAAGAAAGAAAGAAAGAAAGAAAGAAAGAAAGAAAGAAAGAAAGAAAGAAAGAAAGAGCGAGAGAGAGAATAAGAACAAGAGAGTGAGAGAGAGAGAGAGAGAGAGAGAGAGAGAGAGAGAGAGAGAGAGAGAGAGAGAGAGAGAGAGAGAGAGAGAGAGAGAGAGAGAATAAGAACAAGAGAGAGAGAGAATAAGAACAAGAGAGAGAGAGAGAATAAGAGAGAGAGAATAAGAGATTGAGATTTTTCAGTGACTGTTTATATACCAGGGCTCTCCAACCCTGTTCCTGCAGAGCTACTGTCCTGTAGGTGTTCAACCCTAATCTAGAGCACCTGCTTTTAATAATTAGCTGGCTGTTAAGATGAAGATGAATCAGGTTAGTTACAACTGGGGTTGGAGCAAAAAACCTACAGGGGGTTATGTCTCCAGGAACAGGGTTGGACAGAGGCCTATAGACTGAGGCCTACAACTGCACTTTAAATGACTACAATGCCCACAATCCCACCGTGTGGCTCACCTTAACACAGGAGAAGTCAAGATGGTCCTTTGATTGGTTCCTTATGGGGGACTTAGAGTCATGGATGTCCTTAGATATGGGTCTGGAGTGGTCCAACTCACTCTCCTCCGCTGCATCATTGTCCAATAGTATCTTCGGTTTGATGACAGCAATTGCATCAGCTCCAGTGTCATTGTTGTTGTCTACTTCCTGTTGTCTGTTGTCCGATTGGTTGTCCACAATCTCATTCGAACTTGATTGGCTGAAGTGAACATCCTCATATAAAGAATGGCCTATGTCCTCGTGTTTATGTTGAACATCGTTGGGGAGGCGCAACTCTGGTTCAGTCTTTAATTGGTCGCCTTTATCACCACCGTGTTGGCTAGCAGCCTCTGATTGGTAAACGGACAGTGAGGAGGCGGGACTATCCTTAATGGACAGGAATGGTGACCACTCCTCTCCTGTTAGAATCTCGTCCACCAAGCTGATGGGACTGAAGTTGAACTTGAAAGAGCTGAAGGAGCTGTAAAATAGAGGCGGAAAAACATTGAAGTCAATGATTTCGTCACAAAATAGCACCCTATTTCCAATATAGAGTATTACATTTGAACAGGGCCCTGATCCAACGTAGTGCACTATACACCATATTCCCTATAAAGTGCACTACATTTGACCTATTAGTGCACTATATAGGGAATAGGGTGCCATTTGGGGAACAACATATATATTATGTCATCTGTCATGGGTTGATGAAACCAGTGGTCACATTTCTTTAAACAAATACATATAATAACACTTTTCACAAGTATGTGGTACATTTTCACAACTCTAGTTTGTAAAAAAAAACTCTAAACATATCATCTAAAAGGCAAGTATTTCAAAACTTTAACACCTTCAATTGACAAAGTACAACACACAAAATTACACGGTCACTTTTTCACCACACTTAATCAGTGTTTAATCTAGAAACACAAGTTTCACGTTGTAATACATGTTCATATAAAGTAATGGCCTTTCACAATGCAGTGTTCACATTACTTTTGACATGATTCTGTTCTCATTTGTTAAAATACATTGTTCTATTACTTAATCCCAACTGCTCTTAATCGATCATCACTTCAACATTTGGTAAACCTATATTCTAATTTTGAGAACGACAGAATAAAAATGTATGTTTGTAAAGTATAAACATATAAAGTATGATATACACTGAGTGTACAAAACATTAGGAGCACCTTAATAATATTGAGTTAAACCTACTTTTGACCCTCAGAACAGCCTCAATTTGTCGGGGCATGGACTTTACAAGGTGTCGAAAGCATTCCACAGGGATGCTGGCCCATGTTGACTCCAATGCTTCCCACAGTTGTGTCAAGTTGGCTGGATGTCCTTCGGGTGGTGGACCATTCTTGATACGCACGGAAAACTGTTGAGCATGAAAAACCCAGCAGCGTTGCAGTTCTTGACACACTCAAACTGGAGCACCTGGCACCTACTACCATGACCCATTCCAAGGCACTTCAATCTTTTGTCTTGCCCATTCACCCTCTGAATGGCACACACACACAATCCATGTCTCGTAAAAATCCTTCTTTCACCTGCCTCCCCTTCGTCTACACTGACTGAAGTGGATTTAACAAGCAACGTCAATAAGGGATCATAGCTTTCACCTGCTCAGTCTATGTCATGGAAAGGGATGCATACTGTGATGTACAATTATGATGAGGACTATAATGATTTTACTCTACAGTAAGTTTAAATATATATATATATATATATATATATATATATATATATATATATCTGTCATTGACAAGAACAAAGATGTACTGTATGCAAAAAATGCATCACCTACACAGTAAGAATGGATCCAGAATAATGTTGTTTTTTGTTATTTTTGCAGGGGGGGGCGGGGCGTTCACACTGGCCCTACAATGCTGCACATCTCATTGAGTTCCTCCTGTCAAGGTGAAGGGATCACCTATGTCGTTGTGTGGGACAATCCACCAAATACTTGTGTAAATAGCACCAAAGCGATTGGAGAAAGAAAAAAAAAACGAGATTGCAAAAATGCCACTTGACTGGACTAACAGCTCGGAGCACAGAATGTGCGTGCGGTGACTTCAGGGCAAGGAAGTCATGACAGCTATGGGGAAGTAGTGTCTGAGTTACTGTAACTTCATCAACATAACACACACACACACAGAGAGAGGCCAAGGAATGTGTGAGCTCTGCTATGGCAAGCACAGTACCTTAAGTAAAGTCAAGGATAAAGAGAGGGTGTGGTGGATGCAAACTCCCCAAGACTCCCTTTCCATCACCACTGAAAACATCTCTCTCCTCCTCCTCCTCTTACTCCATCTCATTCTGTCTCTCACCTCTGAAAACGTGCACGCTGTCCCACAGGCTTCCTCTCCGTCTCAGCTTGGCTGGGCGGCTCCATCGTCGGCGGAGCAGCCTCACTACTCCTCTTCTCCTCTTCGTCCTCCTCTTCCTCTATGACGGACATGTTGGTATGCAACCTAACTGAATGTCGATCTTGACGGAGGTTCACCTGTCAAAAAGAGACCACAGAAGAGAATCACACCGTGGTCACCCTAAACAAAAAGAGACCACAGAATCACACCACCCTAAAACAAAAAGTCAAAACAAAAAGAGACCACAGAAGAGAATCACACCGTGGTCACCCTAAACAAAAAGAGACCACAGAAGAGAATCACACCGTGGTCACCCTAAACAAAAAGAGACCACAGAAGAGAATCACACCGTGGGTCACCCTAAACGAAAAGAGACCACAGAAGAGAATCACACCGTGGTCACCCTAAACAAAAAGAGACCACAGAAGAGAATCACACCGTGGTCACCCTAAACAAAAAGAGACCACAGAAGAGAATCACACCGTGGTCACCCTAAACAAAAAGAGACCACAGAAGAGAATCACACCGTGGTCACCCTAAACGAAAAGAGGGCGACTTCGTTCTTAATCAATGTCAGATAGTCCGACTGGGTGTCGATCTTGGTCGAGGTTCACCTGTTATAACATAACACGGTAAGAGGACAATTGTGCAATATTTGATTCATCATTTAATGTCAGATAGTTCATTGTAGTAAAAGAGAGAATACAAATGCAATGTTGTCGCATTAACTGAGCAAGAAAGACTTACCAGTGGCCTTTCGATCTCCACCTCTTTTTCTCCGTCGTCCTCCTGAATCTCTCCATTCCCTCTCTTCTCCTCTCGACTCTGCTTCCATCTGCTCATCATCTTCTTGGCAAATTTCTTCACCTTTCCTCCCTTCATTGTCTTAATATTCGGGTGTTTCGACCCAAGCACACCCCCACTACCCCATGTTGCAGCGTCCTGATCCGCAACTTCATGTGTGCCTTCTAAATTCCTCCCCCCTTCCATCAAACCGCCCTCCTCTGTGTTACACCGAAACTCGGCAGGGGTTCTGGGGCTCTCGCTCCCATCTGCGATGTGTTCGCTAGGCTCTGGTGGTTCTCTGACTCCCTCCGTCTCTGGAGGTATAGACTGGAGGTCAGGGGGGATGTCCCTCGTTTCAGACCCAGAAGAGGCACTTCCATCTGGACTGTCCTGGGCTCTCCTCTCAGGTCCCTGGGGCAGAGATCTGTTTCTGTGTGGAGGTTTGGGTATAAGCGGCTTGGGTGCGATTGATTCCAAGGGTTTGGGTACACCCATTACCCCCATCCCCACCGGCTCAGAGGCTTTAGGGGGGCGCCCTATATCCTTCCCCCTCAGCTGGGAAGGGTCCTGTGTTGCCACGGACACAGTCGTCTCCAACTGCTGCACCCCCCCACCCCTCTGTGCTGTAGAGTCCAGAGTAGGATCCAGAAGGGGCTGTGAGAATCGGCGTTCTGACTTGAGGATGACAGCTGAGTACATAGACAGCCTATCCCCTGAGGATGACAGCACATCCTCCTCCTGGCCTCCAGGCCCTCTCCCATGCCCTGTAGGCCTCAGCTCACAGCCTGCGCCCTCGCCTACCACTCTCCCCAACACAGGGACACTCTGGCTAGGGTCGAGGGCTGGTGGAGGGGGCGGCGGCGGTGGCCCTGTAGGGTGTAGCGGTGGTTTAGCCTTCCTCTTGGGGGGAACGGGGGGAGGCGGTGGTCTGGCATCGAGGCCAGGGGGACAGGGTAGCAACTGCCTTCTCTCCCATCTGGGAACCACAGCAGGGGGTTCGCTGGTTTCCTCTTTCTCCTTGTCGACCAGTTTTTTCGATCCTGCGTCCAAAAATAGAATGCCGGAATTCCCCTCTTCTCTCTCCTCTGAATCCCTGTCTGATGATTCCAGATTGTTGTCCCTCTCAGTCAGAACTTCCAATTGTGGACCATTATCATCATCAACATGATCACCATTATCATCATCCTCAATCACTGAAACGAGCTTCCCTTGGAATATGAGCTCTGCATTATTGTGGTCCTGGGGGGTCACATAGAATCCCCTGTCTGTTTCCACTGAGGTTCTGAGGTGTTGGGGTGTGTTAGGGTGTGTGTTACGGTGCGTGTTAGGGTGTATGTTAGGAGGTTGATCCGTGTCTTCTGCAGTGCTCAGTCTGAGCAGCATGGACTGGATCAGAGATAAACGTCCAGAGTGACTGTCTGCCTCAGACATCTAGAGAGAGAGAAATACAGAGATGTTTTAATGTGTCCCAAATGGCACTTTATGCCAGGGTAGTGGGTTCGATCCCCGGGACCACCCATACGTAGAATGTATGCACACATGACTGTAAGTCGCTTTGGATAAAAGCGTCTGCTAAATGGCATATATTATATTATTATTATTATTATAGTGCACTACTATTAACTAGGGCCCATTCCAGATAGAGTGCCCACAGGGCTCTGGTCAAAAAGTAGTGCACTACATAAGGAATACGGTGCCATTTTGGAGGCATACAGAGTGTTGTTTCATAACCACATCCCTACAGTAATAATACACTCAGTGTCTGTCTATCTGTCCGTCCGTCCGTCCCTCAACCTGTCTGTCAGCCTGTCTCTGACCAGTGTGTGTCAAAGTCAGCACAGGTCATTGATGGCATCATTTCACAGAAATGTTGACTTAGTTTTATCAACTGAAGCTATTCACAGTTTGGATTCACTCATAATGTCCTATATGGCCCTACAGAAGCTGTACAACAACCCGCTGATGTTACTACATCCTCTCTCTCTCTCAGTGTAATGTTCATGCATTTCAATCACTGCAACTTCACAGTTCTTTACAGATTTATTAGACTTAGGGTTGCAAAAATGTTGGTAAATTCCCAGGTTCTATAGAAATTCTATAATCAGGAGAGGATAAGCAGGGAATCCAGAGATCTCCAACCAGGATTTCTGGAAAACTTTGAGAAAGTTAACAGAATATTACACCCCTAATTAGACTTAGTCAGTAAATTTCTCTTACCACTGTTCTATTCTCTTCCTCCGTGTTTTCTTCCCTTCATCCTCTTCTCCTCAAGCCCTCTTTGCATTGAAAGCTTTCCTCAGCTGCTTTCCTTTAGTCCCTCTCTCTCTCTCTCTTTCCCACATGTGTCCCTAACAGACACAACTCTAACATGTCCGGATGCCTCTCTGGATGCCTCTCTCTTCCCTCCTGCCTTCTCCCTCTGCGTGCTCGTGCATGTGTGTGTGTGTGTGTGTGTGTGTGCGTAATAATATCCTCATTGAAACTGCCAAAACCAGTCCTTCCACATTCCGTGTGTCAGTGACTCAAAGTTTAACATGGCATGGCATGCTATATTAAAACACACAGTTTCGGTGATTGTGGCCCACCTTATCGCAGTGTGTGCATGGTTCCTCACACTCCTTAGCCAAATGTCCTGACTTGCTACAGTTGTAACATTTAGGTCCCTCTCTGTCTTCTCTCTTCAGAGTTCTTTGTCTTTTCTCGCCTCCACCCTTTTCTACCTCTATCCACTTTCTCGATAAGGTTGCTAAATCCTGTACTCCTTTCTGTGCCTTTTCCTCCTTAGAAGCTCCCTTTTTCTTGGCCCCCTCCCTCTCTTTTCCTAGCTTGAGCCAGCCAAATACGAGCGGTGTCGAACCCTTCTGTCCGTTGCTTCTCTACCTTGTCCCCACAAACCCTATTTATTGATTAATCATTGGTTCCAGTTTTTCTATATTTAAAGGTCAGTCAAATTCATACTTCTTCCTCCACTTTAAACAGAAATAGACATTTCTTTTATCCTTTAACTGCATATACCGCTCATCTCCTGTTAATTCCGGAACCTCCTTTGAGGATTTATTGCCCATTGTTACTAAAACCTTGTCGTTACTATGCTTATTCTCATAATCTGTGTGTATGTATTTCTATGATCTATGTATATGCTCTTTTCCCGTTATCCAATTACTATAGTTGCTCTCCTGCCTGACTATGTGCGTGTCTCTATAATCTCTTACTCAATTGCCCTCGACCTTTTCTAATGTGTATATCTCCTTTCCGTTAGTTTACATAGTCTTGGTGGTAGCCACTGATACCTCGTGTCATCACGGACCTGGTTTACATTGGTACTGCAGATACCACGTGTCATTACGGACCTTCTTCTGTTGCCTTGGTGGCTCTACACCCAATTCCTATTTTCCAATTGCCTAGAATACTACCTATATCAGGGTTCTCTACACAAAGTTCTAAAAATAGGTCACCAGGTAAGAATGTCCTGTGGGAATTTTAAAATCAACACCTAAACTACACACAATCAAATATATTTCTGAATGTAGCTCGAGCGTCAATTTCCCAAATTCATGAATAAAGATTTACTGACCTTCGTCGCGTAGACCGGGAAAAGCAATGTAGGTTAGGTCTCGTCAGCACCTGTCGTGTACCAGTCCACCACTGGCCTGAAATAAACCCTCAATTCAGAGGTCAGGTACAGTGCCTTGCGAAAGTATACGGCCCCTTTGAACTTTGCGACCTTTTGCCACATTTCAGGCTTCAAACATAAAGATATAAAACTGTATTTTTTTGTGAAGAATCAACAACAAGTGGGACACAATCATGAAGTGGTACGACATTTATTGGATATTTCAAACTGTTTTTAACAAATCAAACACTGAAAAATTGGGCGTGCAAAATTATTCAGCCCCTTTACTTTCAGTGCAGCAAACTCTCTCCAGAAGTTCAGTGAGGATCTCTGAATGATCCAATGTTGACCTAAATGACTAATGATGATAAATACAATCCCCCTGTGTGTAATCAAATCTCCATATAAATGCACCTGCACTGTGATAGTCTCAGAGGTCCGTTAAAAGCGCAGAGAGCATAATGAAGAACAAGGAACACACCAGGCAGGTCCGAGATGTGGCAAAAGGTTGCAAAGTTCAAGGGGGCCGAATACTTTCGCAAGGCACTGTATTTGTCTTAAGGATCCTGGATCTGCCCGTGCACGGTTTTCAGCAGAGGCAGATATTGAGATCCGGCTCGAAGGACCAAATTGTTACGAGAATTATGTTCTCAATGTTCATAAACCACTTCAATTAAACTACTCTGTCTGCAACCCCAGAATTTGTAAGTTTCTGGTTGAATGAAACAGACGAAGGCCCAGCTACGATAGTCAAAAATTTTATTCATGAGAGGGCTAGTCCGTTGTACAAAACCATTCATTTTATACTCGCTCCTTACGCACTTACATTCACACACAAACAGTAGGTATCCTACGCACATACTGTATCCCTACCCAGCCGACAAAGATTAGGGAGACCGTGGGAAGCACTCCCTGCCCTCTCCCAAATCCCTCAGAGGCCCCTAGCAAGGTCGGCACCGAATTTTGCTCAGACAGTCTGTGTTTAAGATACTATAAAATATATTGTACAGATATATAATTTTACTGACTGAACCTAAACAAAACCATCAGATAATAATTGTATGATTCTAATCAATTTCATACCGTTATAAGGTTTCAGAGTGGAATTATTTCATCCTTATCTTTCAACATTTAAATTACTTTAACACCTATAAATTCATACAGCTAGAAAGTGAGCGGAGTTTGCCGTTCAATATGGGACTACAGCTGTCCTCTCCACTCAGGGGAAAGGTATAAGTCCTAGGTGAGCCATCGAGACATTACTCTATTTGAAAGACAAAAGCAATAAGGAATTTCTCTCATCTCGAATGCGGCCTACCACGTTCATGCTAACCACAGCCAGCCATGGGCTGCAAGCAGTTTTATTTTATAAATACCTTTTTTATTCATTTTATTGTACCTTTATTTAACCAGGTAGGCCAGTTGAGAACAAGTTCTCATTTAGAACTACGACCTGGCCAAGATAAAGCAAAGCAGTGCGTCAAAAACAACAACACAGAGTTACACATAAACAAACGTACAGTCAATAACACAAACTAAAAGAAAATTCAAAAAATCTATGTACAGTGCGTGCAAATGTAGAAGAGTAGGGAGGTAGGCAATAAATAGGACCTAGAGGCGAAAATAATTACAATTTAGCATTAATAATGGAATACCTTAAATTTGTTTGATCTTAATTTGATTCGATTTATTTGCCAATTTAAAAACACAATACATGGACATACACATGGACATAACGCATTTAAAATCTGTGAGGATGACACAAAAAGTGATATACCTAATAATTAGGTTAAGTAGGTTAATTATAAACTCAGCAAAAAAAGAAACGTCCTCTCACTATCAACTTCATTTATTTTCAGCAAACTTAACATTTGTAAATATTTGTATGAACATAACAAGAGTGAATAACTGAGACATAAACTGAACAAGTTCCACAGACATGTGACTAACAGAAATGGAATAATATGTCCATGAAAAAATAGGGGGTCAAAAGTAACAGTCTGTGGTGTGGCCACCAGCTGGCCACCAGCTGCATTAAGCACTGCAGTGCATCTCCTCCTCATGGACTGCACCAGATTTGCCAGTTCTTGCTGTGAGATGTTACCCCACTCTTCCACCAAGGCACCTGCAAGTTCCCGGACATTTCCAGGGGGGAATGGCCCGAGGCCTCACCCTCTGATCCAACAGGTCCCAGACATGCTCAATGGGATTGAGATCCGGGCTTTTCGCTGGCGACGCCAGAACACAGACATTCCTGTCTTGCAGGAAATCACGCACAAAACGAGCAGTATGGATTGAGATTGAGATTGCCTGCAATGACAACAAGCTCAGTTCGATGATGCTATGACACACCGCCCCAGACCATGACGGACCCTCCCCCTCCAAATCGAACACCCGCTCCAGAGTACAGGCCTCGGTGTAACGCTCATTCCTTCGACTATAAGCGCGAATCCGACCATCACCCCTGGAATCAGACCATCACCCCTGAGACAAAACCGTGACTCGTCAGCAAAGAGCACTTTTTGCCAGTCCTGTCTGATCCAGCGATGGTGGTTTTGTGCCCATAGGTGACGTTGTTGCCGGTGATGTCTGGTGAGGACCTGCCTTACAACAGGCCTACAAGCCCTCAGTTCAGCCTCTCTCAGCCTATTGCGGACAGTCTGAGCATTGATGAAGGGATTGTGCGTTCCAAGTGTAACTCGGGCAGTTGTTGTTGCCATCCTCTACCTGTCCCGCAGGTTTGATGTTCGGATATACCGATCCTATGCAGGTGTTGTTACACGTGCTCTGCCACTGCGAGGACGATCAGCTGTCCGTCCTGTCTCCCTGTAGCGCTGTCTTAGGAGTCTCACAGTACGGACATTGCAATTTATTGCCCTAGCCACATCTGCAGTCCTCATGCCTCCTTGTGGCATGCCTAAGGCATGTTCACATAGATCAGCAGGGACCCTGGGCATCTTATTTTGGTGTTTTTCAGAGTCGGTAGAAAGGCCTCTTTAGTGTCCTAAGTTTTCATAACTGTGACCTTAATTGCCCACTGTCTGTAAGCCGTTATTTTCTTAATGACCGTTCCACAGGTGCATGTTCATTCATTGTTTATGGATCAATGAACAAGCATGGGAAACTGTGTTTAAACCCTTTACAATGAAGATCTGTGAAGTTATTTGTATTTTTACAAATTATCTTTGAAAGACAGGGTCCTGAAAAAGGGACCTCCTTTTCCGCAGCAACCAGTGAACAGCATCAATGTCACAGTATAAACTTTACATCCGTCCCCTCGCCCCGACCTGTGCGCGAACCAGGGACGCTCTGCACACGTCAACAGTCATCCTCGAAGCATCGTTACCCATCGCTCCACAAAAGCCGCGGCAACCAGTGATCCGGGTCAACAGCATCAATGTAACAGTATAACTTTAAACCGTCCCCTTGCCCATACCCGGGTGCAAACCAGGGACCCTCTGCACACATCAACAACAGTCACCCACGAAGCATCGTTACCCATCGCTCCACAAAAGCTGCAGCTCTTGCAGAGCAAGGGGAACCACTACTTCAAGGTCTCAGAGCAAGTGACGTCACCGATTGAAACGCTATCAGTGCGCACCACCGCTAACTAGCTAGCCATTTCACATCGGTTACAGCGGCACCGCTTAAACACCGCAGAGGAAGCTGAAAAGTTATCAACGGGAAGTTTTTTTCCCCCATCCTCCATTGAGTTTTCAAACTTGTCTTTGATACTTGAAAGCAGCCAGTAGCTCTGAGGCAGTGAGGAAAATAGTGGATGGAGGGCTAAGGGTGAAGGAGCCTGAGAGGATCCCTGTGAGTAGTAAGCCCAAAAGTTTGTGCTTCAGTAAGGTTGGCTTCTTGATGTTTATTGCTATGGTCATTAATTGTATTGCACAGATGGAAAGGAAATCCCAAAAGATTGAATTGTTAGTAGCAGCAGCAGGGATGTTTTGGGGTCAAGAGATTTTATCGCAGAAGAACTTCAGGGTGTTTTGAGAAAAGGGGTTCCAGCTTCCTAGGCTGACGGCCTGGTGTCGAATCTGTTAGGGCCAAAGTAGTGGGATATGGTTTGTTTGGGATAAAGGTATAGATCTAGGTGCAATTTATATTTTCCCCATTTCCCTTTTCCCTTTACTGTGAACAAAATGTGCAATGCACTTTCTGAACTGTGAAAGGCAGCAATATACAACTAAGTGTCTCGTCTGCCAGAAAACCACACGAAGAAGAAGTAGCCAGTCGCTTTTAGATAGAATACGCCACAGGCTTTTGGAGGTAAAGAACAGTTTAATTGTCTGTATTTATCACCACCTGACGTTTTGAAATACAGAACAACAATACACTAGCTGCACACATTCAATATACAGTGCCTTCAGAAAGTATTCGTACCCCTTTACTTATTCCACATTTACAGCTTGAATTCAAAATAGATTAAATATTTAAAAAATTCTCACCCATCTACACACAATACCGCATAATGACAAAACATGTTTTCAGAAATGTTTGGTAAATGTATTGAAAATGAAATACAGAAATGTCTCGTTTACATAAGTATTCACACCCTTGAGTCAATACTTTGTAGAAGCACTTTTGGCTTCTGGAGTCTTTTGGAGTCTTTCTAGGTATGTCTCTAAGAGCTTTCCACACCTGGATTGTACAATATTTGCCCATTATTATTTTCAAAATTCAGCCACTCAGGAACATTCACTGTCTTCTTGGTAAGCAACTCTGTGTAGATTTGGCCTTGTGTTTAGGTTAGTGTCCTACTGAAAGGTGATTTCATCCCCCAGTGTCTGGTGGAAAGCAGAGCCGGGTTTTCCTGTGCTTAGCTCCACTCCGTTTCTTTTTTATCCTGAAAAACTTCCCAGTCCTTAATGTTCGCATTATACACCCAGACCAACCACCCTACTTTAGTTTTTGCCTTAAGTAGCTATATGTCTTATGTAACCATTCCAAACATAACAAATCATACTAATTTGAGTGTCCCAGATTTACCTTCACTATGTTACGTCTAGTCTGTGAGACCAGGCTGTGCAAATAGGATGCATGTTCTGAAATATTTGTATTCTGTATAGGCTTCCTTCTTTTCACTCCGTCAATTAGGTTAGTGTTGTGGAGTAACTACAATGTTGTTGATCCATCCTCAGTTTTCCCCTATCACAGCCATTAAACTCTAACTGTTTTAAAGTCACCATTGGCCTCATGTTGAAATCCTTGAGCAGTTTCCTTCCTCTCTGGCAACTCAAATCAAATCTTATTGGTCACATACACATGTTTAGCAGATTTTATTGCGGGTGTAGCGAAATGCTTGTGTTTCTAGCTCTGACAGTGGCGCTGTTGCACCTTCTTCACAGCACTGTCTGTGTGGGTGGACCACCTTCCCCAGTCCCAGGACACTTGTATCTTTGTAGTGACTGGGTGTATTGACACACAATTCAAAGTGTAATGAAAAACTTCACTATGCCCAAAGGGAGGCTGTAACACAACAAAATATGGAAAAAGTCAAGAGGTGTGAATATTTTCTGAAGGGACTGTAAATAGATGGAGCACCAATTCGCTAGCCTGGATTTTGGATCATGCATAGTGGGTCATTCAATGGAGTCAATAGACTTCATTTGAAATGTTCAAATATGGAACCAAAGCGTTTTAACATTTTTTGTTCTCATCTGTTCATGCACCAGATTGGAATGCAAAGTTTGTAAGTAAGTAATGTTACAGCTTTCTTCATTTGTGTGTAGTTTTTCTTGTGTAATGCATTCACATAAAACACGATAATAACGCAAGCTAGATAGCTAGTTAACGTTACTTGGTTAGCATGCTAATGTTAGCTACTTAGCTAGCTTGAAACATGAACTTGGCAGTTGCTAGCAAGTTAAATGTTATTACGTTGGCTAGTTTGCTATCCGATTGTGTCCTTGGTAGCCGAGTTATGTAGCTAGCAATCTTGCTAACAACATTGACTAACGTTATATGCACATTCAGAGGAGAAAAACGCCCCTTGATTGATGTTGCAACTCTTGGGTATTCATTTCAATGTGGCGTTATTGTTTCAAACAGGGCCAGGAGAGACACTACAACTGGCCAACGGTGCCAAGTTTGGGCCGCAGACATGAAGGTAAGAACATAACGGTTACCAATTTAAATGTTTTTATAGACTGTCACAATAAATGTATATAAAAAATATAGGGGGTGGGGGAGGGAAATATGTTAACATAGTATGTAATTTCTAATACTTCTCTTGCATTTTGTATCTTAGGTGTCTGGCTGTAATACCAAGTGCCTGAAGTCGAAAGTGTGGCAGATGCTACCTTGCCACGGATGAGGGTCCAGATTCAGGTCACCCGTTACCTGAAAGGGGCCTCCGATTGTGAATGTAGGATCTGGCGGCACACAGGAGAGAGGAATCTGCTGTAGTGAGAGTCAAGTTTCGGACCACCTGTTTCAAAGCCAGCCTCTACCACAATACTGTTCCAACAGTTGAACCCTGGGCTGACTTTTGCAACATACCCCACCCACTCTTACCATTTACTTTTTAATAATATTCTGTACACGCTGAAATGACTTTATAGTGTACAGTATCATAGTATAGTACCCTCAAACACAAATGTCCCACTACACCTCATTTCCCACTAATGCTGATTTATAGGCCTAGCCCACTTCTAGGATAAAGAACAAAACTGTTACTGTCATTCACCAGTGTGAAAAACATTTCTGGGGTTAATTGAAATTGACAACAAAAAAAATGTATACAAATATACTTAATCAAAATGAATTCAAGTAGTTTCAGTGATTTGTTCATTTAATTTTACCCCAACATTTTAGAATAAATCCAATTTAATATGTTGCTCAAAATGTATGTATCTTTATTAGGATAACCAAAGAGAGACTAAATGTAGTGATTCCATTTACTCAATTGTAGTCATATTTCTAAAAAACGTAATTTAAGTTCTTGCAACAACTTGCCAAGTGGCTCCATTTTTCCAGGATTGTGGGTAATTCAAAAATGTTTTACTTTATGATTATTTACATTTTAGTCATTTAGCAGACAGTTATCCAGAGCAGCTTACAGTTAGTGCATTTATCTCAGGCATAGTAAGTACATTTTCCTCAATTAAGTAGTTATCAGCAGTCAAGTGCGAGTGTTAATTCGAAAAAAGGCTAGGGGTGGGGGTGGAGGGGTGCTGTGGGATTATTTAAGATACTCTTTGAAGAGGTAGGGTCTCAGATGTTTTTCGGGAAGATGGGCAGGAACTCTGCTGTCCTAGCATCAGGGTGAAGCTTGTGCTAGGACAGAGAAGAGCTTTGACTGGACTGAGTGGGAGCTGCCCTCCCGTAGAGGTGGGAGGACCAAGAGACCAGAGGTGTCAGAACGGAGTGCTCAGGTTGGGGAGTAGGGTTTGAGCATAGCCTGGAGGTTGGGAGGGACAGTTCCCCTTGCTGCTCTGTAGGCAAGCACCATGGTCTTGTAGTGGATGCGAACTTTGACGAAGCCAGTAGAGTGTGCGGAGGAGTGGGGCGACATGGGAGAACTTGGGATGGTTGAACACCAATCGGGCTGCTGCGTTCTGCATCAGTTGCAGGGTTTTAATGGCACAAGTGGGGAGCCCAGCCAACAGTAAGTCGAGAGAGATGTCTGGATTAGGACCTGCCCCCGCTTCCTGTGTGAGGTAAGGTCGCACTCTATGGATGTTGTAGAGCATGAACCTGCAGGAGCGAGTCACTGCTTTGTTTGCAGAGAACGACAGAGTGCTGTTCAGGATCAAGCCAAGGTTCTTTGCACTCTGGGATGGGGACACAGTGTAGTTGTCAACCATGATGGAGAAGTCTTGGAGCGGGCAGGCCTTCCCTGGGAGGAAGAGCTGCTCCGTCTTGTTGAGGTAGTGGGCCGACATCCAAGCTGAGATGTCCGCCAGGCATGCAGAGATGCGTGTCAGAAGGTTAAAGAAAAGTAATTGAGAGTCGTCCACATAGCAATGATAGGTCAAGACCATGTGAGGATATGACGGAGCCGAGTGACTTGGTGAACAGAGAGAAAAGGAGAGGGCCTAGAACCGAGCCCTGGGGGACACCAGTAGTGAGAGCAGGAGAGGAGGGTCCAATGGTTCACAGTGTCAAAGGCAGCAGATAGATCTAAGAGGATGAGAACAGAGGAGAAATAGTAAGCTTTGGCAGTTTGGAGAGCCTCCATGATGCAGAGGAGAACGATCTCAGGTGAGTGACCCATCTTGATGCCTGACTGGTTAGGGTCAAGAAAATCATTCTGAGAGAGATAAGAGAGTTGGTCATAGACAGCATGCTCAAGTGTTTTGATAAAAGAAAGAAGGGATACCAGTCTATAGTTTTTGACGTCAGAGTGGTTGAGTGTTGGTTTCTTGAGGAGGGGAGCGACTCTGGCCATCTTGAAGTCAGTGGTCAGGGATTTGTTGATGAGGGAAGTGAGGAATGGAAGAAGGTTTCCAGAGAAGGTCTGGAGATGGGGTCGAGCGGGTAGGTACTCGGGCAACCGGACATGACCCATCGCAGGATTTCATCTGGAATGCATGTTTGAAGAAAGAAAGTATATTTCTATATCAGTATTAAGCAGCTTGTTATGCCATGCGGTGTAATGGATCTTGATGAATGAATATCAAAACTGTCAATAATAAAGCTGTATACAAACATGGTCTCTTTCTTGCTTTCTTGAGTAAGGCAGCTCCAAAATGCAGTCAGTCTAGCTCAGTGCTTTCTGTGGTGGAGGGGCAGCCAGCGGAAACGAGGAAGCTGAAAATATTTGGCATGGGCCCTCAGATCCTGAAAAAGTTCTACAGCTGCACCATCGAGAGCATCTTGACTGGCTGTATCAACACTTGGTATGGAACTGCTTGGCATCCAATGCAAGGCACTACAGAGTGTAGTGCGTACGGCCCAGTACATCATTGGGGCCGAGCTCCCTGCTATCCAGGAACTCTATACCATGTGGTGTCTAAAAGGAAGGCTCCATCATTTACGGTGGTACAGCCTCTACAGAAGTCAGGGCACAGAATTTGGGAGCTCAATTTGGCCGCTGTGTGCCTCCGGAGGCTACGCAATTGTGTCACACCCTCCATACGGAGTCTACGACCACATTTTCAGATCAAGTTAAAGTTGGCTCCTACACTGACACCCCAACACACGCATGCATACTGACGCCACACACACACTTTCACACTCACCCCTTATGTTACTGCTACTGTCTATTATATATCCTGTTGCCTAGTCATTTTACCCCTACCTATATGTAGAGTAAATAGCTACTTCAATCAAAAACAAAAAATATACTTTAAAGAAAATGTTTTTATATTTTTTCAAATGTTTTACTTTTATGTTTAGATCAAAATATGTTAAAGTATACATGAAGGTGTCTGTAATAGAATAAACTTGGCAAAAGCAAATGTAGACATAAATAAACGCATATCAAAACTTCCTACATATTTTTCTTAAACGGTGGGGGAGTGCTAAGATGGAGGCACGGGGTCTTCAAAACTGTGCCCATTAGTCATCTAGCGTATAAATCATTGGCGCCATCATGTGATTCCAATCCCGGAAAATAACATAAAAAGTTTGTGTCGCAACTTGCTCTTTGCTCTGTCAAAACGTTTCATTTTCCGATTCTTTCTAAAACAATTATTGTAGGAATGCGTTGGACTATATGATATAATAATGAAGTCTGCATTGTTACACGTTTTAGTGCCCGTTTGTGTTTGTGTCGTTTTGGCAAACACTGGTCTATTCAACAGCGTTTTAGTCGAGATGAGCTATGATCACTACGCCGAGAAGACAGTTGACTACCTACCCTGTTACCTGGCAATGCCATTCAACTCCTTGGTCAATTTGGGATACATTTTCATGGGCATTTACTGGCTACTTCAACGGACGGACGGTAAAAGAGACACTAGGGCAGATTACGTCAAAGACATGTTTGCACTCATGGCCATTGCCTACGCACCTGTGCAGTGGGTGCGCCTCGCGACTCTCCTTCGTGCGCCCGCTGTTTTGGACCAGTGGTTCACGCTTCCCATCTTCGCGTGGGTGCTGGTGTGGTGCGATTTTATCGAGCACGGTTGGCGGCCACGGTACATGTTAACGGTCGAGTTATGCTCCATTCTCAGCTATGGTCTTTCGCTGGTGCACGACCAAGGGTTCGAGGTGGCCCTCGGATGTCATGTGGCATTCGCGGTCATCAAAGGTGTAGGGGTAAACCGTAACCATGGGGACTGCCACTCCCGGAGATACCTGGGTCTTGCGGTACTGTCATGCAGTGGTTTCGTGTTGCTGAAACTGTTGGATCACACCCTGGCCCGGTACCGACCCTTCCAACATCTCACTGGACACTTCTGGTCCAAAGTGTGTGACATTCTGCAGTTCCACTACACTTTCTGCTTTCTCACGCGCTTCACCAAAACGGACTGAATAATAAGTCTGTCCATGGATGATCAATGGCAATAGATCTGAGTCTGTCTGCAACTGTGTGTTAATTCATTCAATTGTCTTCATGGACTTAAGGGAGCAGAAATTGTGTAGAAGAAACATAACCCACTTCAAGGACAAATGACAAAACTGTGTTGGTCATTCATTGAAGTTATAATAATAATAATAATATATGCCATTTAGCAGACGCTTTTATCCAAAGCGACTTACAGTCATGTGTGCATACATTCTACGTATGGGTGGTCCCGGGAATCGAACACACTACTCTGGCGTTACAAGCGCCATGCTCTACCAACTGAGCTACGGAAGGACCACATATATAAATTCTAGATAGTAGGTCAATCACACCTAATTCAGATTTGAAAAGAAATGTAGGTACAGGTAGGCTGGTTTGATAAAATGCAGAGGGGAAAGGGCAGCAAGAACTGAGTCAGCCAATGATTTAAGACTGATGAAGATATATATTTGTTTTTTCTTTGTAATTTTAACCAATGCACAACATCGCGTTTGTTAACATCTAATCTCCTAAGAGATCAACATCAGATCAACAACAACATATATTTCCAACAAATGTGTAAATATGTCAAAACAATCATTGTCATAATATCTCAAATTGGAGGAATTAAAACTGTTTTATGAGAAATCTTTTAGCCACCAACTTTACATAATTTATTTTGTGGTCAATCTTTACAATTCCAACTTTGTCATGCTTGTCAGCACAGGCTCAGAGAATAATAACTTCCTACTGGTCCAGAACAGAGCAAGTCCCGCCTCCCGGAAGTCCTGATTGGCACAGTAGATAATGGGGTTCAACCCGCAGTCTAGGTAGGACATCACTGATGACAGGGTTCTCAGCCAATCAGGTGCAGGGGATAGGTCCAGTCTACCCAGGAGAATCAGCTGTGGGGAAGTGAGGGAGAAAAAAAAACCATTGGCTTCAGGGAGGAGAATGGCAAAATTAATCTGAAGAGAGTGTGTGTCTGTGTCACCTCAGACACAGCGAAGGGAGTGTAGCAGAACAGGTAGAAGGCCACAATCAGAGGAGTGACAGAGGAGAGGTCATTTGGGTCACTATGAAGGAGAGAGGGAAAGAGAGCCGTTACTGAGGAAGGTACTAATCTGTGTGCCTCTCATTCTATGTGAGGTTGCTTTCTCTATTCATCGCCTTTCCATCATCTGCACTGATCTGTAATTTTCGAGTATATGTGAATGGAACCTCAATTTCTAGCTTGAATAAGATACTTTGGTAAAGCAAGAATGGTGTGCATGCATCAGGAAATTGATGTGCAGTTATTTCACATCAATGCAGATGATGTAAACGAGACGAGGGGGAGGTGACCATTTCAGACTATTACAATGCACCCAAATGCTCACAAATCACAACACATACCTGTCGCAGTTCCTCTTGCAGCCAGCAGCGGTGAAGAGAGAGCAGAAGAGGATGAGGATGAAGGGGAGGAAGATGCAGATGGAGAAAGCACAGAGGATATAGACTAGCATGTCAGAGTAACTGCTCTCCCAGAACACTGCACACAGCATCTCTGAAGGGTCGTACCTGAGAGTTAGAGAGAGACAGAGAGTTCAGAGGCAGGGACGGACCGGACCAAATTCGGCCTGGACATTTCTAACAGACCTGCCTATTTTCTTCCTTGAGGGCCTGACACCAGCCCATTTTTTCCCTTGGGCCCCCATTATTGGCCAAATAATTATAATTCTGTGCAAAACCCCTCATTTAGATTGGCTAACTGGGCTAAAGATAGACCAGAGTACATTGATGGAAGAGAAGATAAATTAACAATGACCTAGTCTTCCTCAATGTATGTCTAGTATGACCCAAAAACTACAAGACACCACAACCCTCCCTCACCTGATCCAGTTGTAGACCACAGGGATGCTCCCAAACACCACCCCTGTCAACCAGGAAGCCAGGCAAGCCAGAGCCACGACAACAGAGGCGCCTCTTCCTGTGGAGGCCACGACCTTGGCTCGCTGTACGCAGAGAATCGCTGTGGCGAGTGGAGGATTTTTTAATTTGTTTAAGTAGTGCACTACATAGGCAATAGAGTGCCATTTGGGACACACAATAGATGTAAGTGGATTGAGGATTGTTGAATTGGATGTAAAATATGCATGTGTGAGGAGAGGAGTGGGTGTTTAGAAGTGAATAGTGAGAATGATGAGAATGGAAAGTGTGTGTGTAGAGAAGTTGGTTAGCGCATTACGTGGTCATCAAAGTCAGTCCCGTAATACTATTGTTTCTCCAAGTGAAATGCGGATTCAAAACACCTACAACCTAGGCCCAGGAGTGTCTCACCTATGCTTCCAATAGAGGAAGTGATGAAGGCGAATTTGAGCAAGCTGACGACCTCGCACCATGGTGACCTCTGTCCCTTAGTCAACATAGCCAATAAGGAGCCAGAGATGATGAGCAGGGAGGAGCCAAGGTCGGAGAGGGTCAGACTGACGAACGGGACCCAGTATCTACAGGGAAACCGACCCCTACACTAAGAAAGAGACGGAGAGAGAGATTATTCTATTTCAAGCTTTTTTATACATATATATGGGCTCTGCTCATTGGCATTGCTCAGTGTCTCTTCATCAGCAGAAAGAGCTTGTTTGTACTGTGACATTTTGTAAAAGAGTGCCACCATCAGGCAGGCATATGTAAACTATAACGCACTCACAGAAGTAAGCTACAGTCAGAACACTGGGTTACAAAGAGGATATACGAGTCCTTGGTTAGATCTCCTAAAAGTATGTCAGGGAGAGAAGTGTATGTGTAGTCACACACACACTCAGAGTTAATAACAGTTACCTACCATGATTTTTACCAGTAGTACCAGACAGTTTCCAATGACCCCCAGCACCATCTCCACGCTCAGAACTGCCACCAGCACTGACCTCTCAACCCTTGTCCAAGACCGCTCCAACACTACCGATGTGCTGCTGTTGGCCCAATCGTTCACTGACCGATGGAGAAGAGAAAGAACAGTGATTATAAGTTATAAAGATATAAATGAATGCAGTCAATTACTGTTGGTTAGTCAAATTATACAATCTTGAAAGCCTCATTGCTATTATAGAATAATTCATGTAATTGTAACACAGTACCGTACTTACTTTTAAGACGGCTGGTTAGAGTCCACAACCATGAGGAGATAGAGGGAATTATGGATGGGAGAGTGAAGATTACACAAAGTGAGACCGTCGTCAAAAACCATCTCCAATTAAAACTATCCTGCTTCATTAGCCACTGGCAAATCCCTTACTAAGCATTGTGTGAGTGTGTGTGTGTGTGTGTTTATTTTTATTTATTTATTTTACCTTTATTTAACTAGGCAAGTCAATTAAGAACAAATTCTTATTTTCAATGACGGCCTAGGAACAGTGGGTTAACTGCCTGTTCAGGGGCAGAACGACAGATTTGTTCCTTGTCAGCTCGGGGATTCGAGCTGTGTGTGTGTGTGTGTGTGTGTGTGTGTGTGTGTGTGTGTGTGTGTGTGTGTGTGTGTGTGTGTGTGTGTGTGTGTGTGTGTGTGTGTGTGTGTGTGTGTGTGTGTGTGTGTGTGTGTGTGTGTGTGTGTGTGTGTGTGTGTGTGTGTGTGTGTGTGTGTGTGTGTGTGTGTGTGTGTGTGTGTGTGTGTGTGTGTGTGCATGTGTAAAATATCACTACTAAATACTGAATGAAACTCAATCAATTCAAAACAACAACAATACATTTAATAATTTCACGTAGCACTGTATTTTAGGACAGAAAATCATATTTTCAAACTTTTGACCTTACCACCTGTGCCACAACAAAAAATGGCGACTTTTTGACGTCCAACGCGACATTTCTGTCATAACGTTCTTTCACTTCCTGCCCACGCAAATTGCACTTCTCAAATCGTCCGCTGTTCTGGTTTAGAAGGCCAAATAGCGACACGTCGGTGAGTTTTACGTTATTTTATCAGCTACATACTCATTTGCAATGGTTTTAAAGCTATTTTACAACACATAATATCTTTGTTGATAATTCTACTACCTGTTGGTACTTGTATGACCGCTGCTTTTACAGCTAAAGCTACATAACGTCAGTCATTGGAAAAGTCCTTGAGGATTTTATGGCTAACCGGTTGTTGCTAGCCGGCTCGCCAATGCTTGTTAGTACCTATCTAACAACATGCATTTGTCATAGCGTAAAGCGTTTTGGTAGTAATACATTTTGCTACAATATATCATGTCACGCAGTAAAAATAGCGTTGAACAGGGCCTGGGTCACCTGGGTAGACGGTTGGCTTTTGTTTTCTGGGAAAACATTTGTCTTGCTAGAACACTCATGCCCTCAACTAGCAAGCTAACGTACTAACTAACCTATGCTGTTAAAACTGATTAATTTTAGTGTAGTAACTTCTTCTGTCGTCACAAGGACCAGCAAAGCGCTTGACATAAGGGTCATAATAACAAATACTGTATACCAAACAACGTTAAGGAAGTGCACTTCAACATTTTACATAAGATATATCCATGTAATTCTATGTCTAAATGTGTGGCTATTGATGATATCGGCGTTTTCTGTGAAAAAGGTGAGAATCTGTCTCCCTTGTTCTTTGAATGTAAATTTGTGTCAGAATTTTGGGGAAACCTTGCTAAATACTTATTTACCATTATGAACACTGCCTATGTTTTTGACATGAAAGATATATGTTACTATTGCAATGATAACAAGACCACTGAAATTATTAATTTTTTAAAAATTATTGTTGTCAAATACTTCATACACAAACAAAAAAATCCCAAATTCTATACCAAAATTACAAATTTTTCTGATTGAATTTAATTATCAGATTAAAACATTAACCCTAGTGAATAACAACAAGAATAACATCTTCCTGAATCTTTATAATAATATTTCTTTCAGAGTGAATACAATTGCACTAAAAAAATATAAAAAAATGTATTATTTTATTGCTATTTTTTGTATGTTTGAGTATTTTCTTGTTAATAGCTGTGTTTTGTTTTGTTAGACATGTTTGATGTAGCAATGTAAGCGGCTTTTTGTATTATGAATATATTTTCTTTTAATTAAAAAGTAAAGGGTCATAATGATCATCACACTGACTCAACTCCAGCCACTTTAATAATGGGAATTGATGGGAAATGATGTAAAATATATCACTAGCCACTTTAAACAATGCTACCTAATATAATGTTTACATACCCTACATCATTCATCTCATATGTATACGTATATACTGTACTGTATCATCTACTGCATCTTTATGTAATACATGTATCACTAGCCACTTTAACTATGCCACTTTGTTTACATACTCATCTCATATGTATATACTGTACTCGATACCATCTACTGTATCTTGCCTATGCCGCTCTGTACCATCACTCTATTCATATATCTTTATGTACATATTCTTTATCCCCTTACACTTGTGTCTATAAGGTAGTAGTCTTGGAATTGTTAGCTAGATTACTTGTTGGTTATTACTGCATTGTCGGAACTAGAAGCACAAGCATTTCGCTACACTCGCATTAACATCTGCTAACCATGTGTATGTGACAAATAAATTTGATTTGAGTAACAAGAACACATACTAACCTCTTAGCTATGGAACTTAGTTAGCTATCTACCTATGGTTTGTTTGTTGACAAACAGACAAGTTATTTGGATGATAACATAAGGCACATCTTTACATTATGTCATGACAAACAAAGTAAGACCAATACAGGTTTTCTGAATGAGTGCAATGCATGATCTGGCAACAGGTTTCAATAGGTCAGTGACCTTTAAAAAATATATATATATATATGCCAATTTATATGCACATACCCTGTATTGCACTTGCGTGTCACATGATTAATTGACTTGTTTCTGTTTTTCTTTCTCAACCTCTACCTGTGTTGTTGACGTGTTCCAGACATGTCTGCGGCGTTGCGTGTACTATATTCTGTGTCCCGGCCAGGTAAGACCTCACCTGAGGGAGGGAGGGATGGATATTGATGGTGTGGTGCACTGCTTTGGTGATAGAAAAGTCACTCTGGTCATCAACAGTTCAAGAAGAAATCTAGGCTATACTTAGTTATTTGGGGTAAACAGTAGATACAGATACCCAAAACACATCTCAACTATCTATGAAGATACTGATTGTAGGTCGCTCTGGATAAGAGTGTGTGCTAAATGCTCTCAATGTAATAATTTAAGACGAGTCAATGCTGTTAGCTGTCATTAAAGTCTACTTGCTAATTGTTGACCTCTTGTGGTGAAAACACTTCCCCGGTAGCTCCATTCCATCCTCTGCCTTTTAGGTCATAATTTGACTCCTCCCCCCCACAGGCGCCTTTGCTGCTGGACACAATCTGGTGCGTCCAATCAGTCTGTCGGCCCAGAGAGATGGATTCAGTAAGTACGATCTCTTACCCCGGCTCTCAAGGTGCGTTCGTTTTGCATCACTGGGTGGGCAGCATTCCATTAGTCCTAAAGGGAAATCCCCACCCATCTGGGGCACCTGGGAATTCAAAACGAGCACACCCAGTGTCTCTCATATACACCTGACCACTGTGATCCCCGCACAGCTGCACTTTGTTTGCCTTTGATTAGTATGAATGTTCAGACACTCACTCAACATTAAACTCACTGTCTTTGTCTCTCAACCTCCCTCTCTTTCTCCCTCCCTCTCGCCTTCTCTCTTCCTCTCTCTGTAGAGTACGTGAATGCTCAGGATCTGCCCACAGACATGAAGTCCATAACAGACCGAGCCGCTCAGACTCTGCTGTGGACGGAGCTCTTCAGAGGTCAGTTTTATTCCTGACTCTTCGTGACACCAACCCCCATGTCTGAAACGGTGCTGTATTCCCTATATAGTCCACTACTTTTGACCAGGGCCAGCAGGGTGTCATTTCAGACACAGCCACTGCATAACCTGGTCCCAGGTTATTTTGCAAACTCCTGTGACACATTTCATAGGGGTTGACAAGAGGGCACCAAAAGAGCAGGGATCAGCCTTTCAATGACTGTGATAAAGGCTACATACTGACAAAGTAGAGTTTACCTTAAATCTGTACGGTGCCATTTTGGATGCAGCCAGTGCAGTGTATAACATCACTTCCTGCTTCTTGCTCCCCCAGGATTGGGCATGACCATGAGCTACCTATTCAGAGAGCCGGCCACCATAAACTACCCGTTTGAGAAGGGGCCCCTGTCGCCCCGTTTCCGCGGTGAGCATGCCCTGCGCAGGTACCCCTCTGGAGAGGAGCGCTGCATCGCCTGCAAGCTGTGTGAAGCCATCTGCCCTGCCCAGGTACATAGAAACACACATGTGGCCTGTTGCACCAGTTGGGCGTAAAAACGTGGTCATAAATGCTAGGTCAGGTGTAGCTACGTCAGACTTTGTGATAAGAATTCACACCTGTTTGCACCAATCCAAAATAAGACTTGTCGTAGCTTAGTCCAGTGTAAGCATGAGATTTAATGCTTCATAATGATGGTTGCTTGGCTGCGCCCGTTACTAGGCTGTTGCCATCCTCGTGGCAGTTCTAAACTTTGCAAGGCATGTCACTTCCATAGAGCGAACAGTCCATCCCTTTGCATAGCCCACCACTATGCATGAACCTTTTCTTAACCACAACTAGATGGATCCATAAAGAGTTACTGTGGGAATTAATATATCTTTTTTTAACTTCTATTTAAATCGGGAGCCCATTGAGACAAGGGTCTCATTTTCAATAGTGCCCTGAGGACAACATATTCAACTCCAACATTCCCCCATAAAGTGTGTATATACCCACCTTCGCATTCAAGGGTTTTTCTTTATTTGTACTATTTTCTACATTGTAGAGTAATAGTGAAGACATCAAAACTATGAAATATCACATGGATTATTTATTTATTTTACATTTAACCTTTATTTAATAGGCAAGTCAGTTAAGAACAAATTCTTATTTTACAATGATGGCCCACCGGGGAACAGTGGGTTAACTGCCTTGATCAAAGGCAGAACAACAGGTTTTTACCTTGTCAGCTCGGGGTTTCGATCCAACAACCTTTTGGTTACTGGCACAACGCTCTAACCACTAGGCTAACTGTCAGAATCATGTAGTAACCAAAAACCTATGATGGAAATATCTAAATATATTTTAGGTTCTTCAAAGTAGCCACCAATTGCCTTTATGACAGCTTCGCACACTCTTGGCATTCTCTCAACCAGCTTCACCTGGAATGCTTTTCCAACAGTCTGGAAGGAGTTTCCCCATATACCGAGTACTTGTTTGCTGCTTTTCCTTCACTCTGCGATCCAACTCTTCCCAAAACATCTTAATTGGCTTGAGGTTGGGTGATTGTGGAGGCCAGGTAATCTGATGCAGCACTCTCACTCTCCTTGGTCAAATACCGCTTACACAGCCTGGAAGTGTGGGGTCATTGTCTTGTTGGAAAAACAAATGATAGTCCCACTAAGGGCCAACCAAATGGGATGGCGTATCGCTGCAGAATGCTGTGGTAGCCAAACTGGTTAAGTATGCATTGAATTCTAAATAAATCAGACAGTATCACCAGCAAAGCACCCTCACACCTCCTCCATGCTTCACAGTGGGTACCACTTATAGGGTCATCATCCGTTCACCTACTCTGCATCCCACAAAGACATGGTGGTTGGAACCAACAATCTAAAATTTGGACTCATCAAACCAAAGGACAGATTTCCACCAATCTAATGTCCATTGCTTGTGTTTCTTGGTCCAAGCAAGTCTCTTCTTTATTGGTGTCCTTTAGTAGTGGTTTCTTTTCAGCAATTCGGCCATGAAGGTCTGATTCACACAGTCTCCTCTGAACAGTTGATGTTGATGTGCCTGTTACTTGAACTCTGTGAAGCTTTTTATTTGGGCTGGTAACTCTAATGAACTTATCCTCTGCAGCAGAGGTAACTCTGGGACTTCCTGTTTCGGTCCTCATGAGAGCCAGTTTCATCATAGTGCTTGTTTTTTGTGACTGCACTTGAAGAAACTTTAAATGTACTTGAACTTTTCCATATTGACTGACTTTCAGGTCTTAAATGAATGATGGACTGTCATTTCTCTTTACTTATTTAAGCTGTTCTTGCCATAATATGGACTTGGTCTTTTACCAAATAGGGCTTCTTCTGTATACCACCCCTACCTTATCACAACACAACTGATTGGCTCAAACGCATTAAGGAAATAAATTCCACTAATCAGTCAGATACTTGTATGCTCAGTCAGATTATATGCAACGCAGGACACGCTAGATAATATCTAGTAATATCATCAACCATGTGTAGTTAACTAGTGATTTATGATTGATTGTTTTTTATAAGATAAGTTTAATGCTAGCTTGCAACTTACCTCGGCTTACTGCATACGCGTAACAGGCAGAGTCTCCTTGTGGAGTGCAACGAGAGAGAGGCAGGTGGTTATTGCGTTGCGTTATAAATGTAACGTTGCAAGATTGGATCCCCCGAGCTGACACGGTGAAAATCTGTCGTCCTGCCCCTGAACGAGGCAGTTAACCCACCGTTCCTAGGCCGTCATTGAAAATAAGAATGTGTTAACTGACTTGCCTAGTTAAATAAATAAAAATACCAATTTCCGATTGTTATGAAATCAGCCCTAATTAATCGGCCATTCCGATTAATCTGTCGACCTCTAGTCTAGATGACTCATCTGTTATTTACCACTGATCAGACCATTTTGATAGCATGTTATGTAGCCCACAACAAGTTGATGATTTTGCTGTTTACTCCTGACCAAAAGCCAATGGCTTGTCCGATGTGATTCTGTTTCAACTAATCTCCGTTTGTATATTTGGCCTCTGGCTGGGAAAATAAGTGGAGGTGGCAGCTCATTTATTCATGTTTCTGATCATCTATTCGCTGATCAGAAACTTTTTAGCATGCTATAATGTTGCCCAAATCCACAGTATTATTTTGCTAATGACTCGTGCATAGGCAACTCCAAAAGTCAGCGGAGGTTTTGAAATACGAACGCGAGATTCACATGCTTTTGAAAATGGATGACTGTTATTGCTATCAGTATTGTGAAGACAGTCTGAATCGAACACCCTACGCCGCCTGCTCCCTGCTAGACCGCTCATAGAAGGCTTGCTCCCAGGTGATGCAAGGGTATGCTCCCAGGTGGTTCAACGGGTATAGTTTTTTTGGGTCCGGCGTTGAGCGCATTTTACATCTGACATAGTTACGGCCCAACTGGTGCAACCGGCCCCTGTAGTGTTTACACTCCTGTACTATTCGCATCTGCATATCCCTAACCCTCCCAGGGCATCAAAACACCTGCACTTTGCAACGGAAATACCTCCATGGCTGCGTCCAAAATTGGTGCACGTACATAGACCCCTGCATAGTGCACCCTATAGGCCCTGGTCAAAAGAAGTGCACCGTTTACCGTTTCCTATGTCTGCTATACCACAACACCTTCAGGCTCACTGCCCTAAACGTGATTTACCCACCCCCCATTACATAGGCCATCACCATCGAGGCAGAGCCCCGATCGGACGGCAGCAGGAGGACGACGCGCTATGACATCGACATGACCAAGTGTATTTACTGTGGCTTCTGCCAGGAGGCCTGTCCTGTTGACGCCATCGTGGAGGTGAGCTGGACCTTCTACCTCTCTACTGTGGCCGGTGTCCCAAATGGCACCCTATTCCCTACTTAGTGCGTTACATTTGACCAAAAGGAAATAGGGTGCCATTTGGCACAAAACCCCTCTACCAACCCCTCTTCCTCTGTAGATGTCTGGCTGTTCAGATCCCTGTGACTGAGGTTTGGCTGTTCAGATCCCTGTGACTGAGGTTGGCGTAAAGGACCTGTAAAACTATTTGGTTTGGTGTCTCCACTCTCATGCTTCTTCCACCCTCTCTTTCACCTCTCTCTCCCTTAGGGCCCCAACTTTGAGTTTTCCACAGAGACTCATGAGGAGCTGCTCTACAACAAAGAGAAACTGCTCAATAACGGAGACAAGTGGGAGGCTGAGATTGCTGCCAACATACAAGCTGATTACCTTTATCGATAGACTGACTGGTGCGCAGATACCCACACACCGACTGACCATACTCCGTTGATAACCATGAAACGCACACAGATGCGGTATGACAGACTGGCACACACATTGTATAGATATTCGTCAGCCTCTTTGACACAGACACACGTCCATTCATACTGTACAGTTGATCCAGATCAATGGTTCACACCCAGATGTGTTTCCAGAGATCCAGACAGCACTGTTGATCTATATTGCATATATCTATACTGCATAAATATTGAATGGGACAAATAAACAGCAGGAACCCACAGCTCTCCAGAACCAGTTCTGTGTGGACCACTGTATTAATAAGCTCAGTTCACCCACAGAGAGAAGCACCCTCAGTCTCCTGTACCGGCAGCCCGCCCACATATGCCTATCCTGGGGCACATTCAATAGGGATACATTGTGGAAATTTGCAGAAAGAAATGACATGAATAGAGTTGACATGATTCTTTATTCTACTTGTCAGAGAGGCATGTTTGTTCTACGTACCATATTTCTATCTGAATGTTCCACGGTGCTGTGCCCTACTGAACACGCCCCTTATGTCTTCCCTCAACAGTACTGTTTATCTGATTCGAGGGAAGATATTGCCCCTAACCACAGACCTAGGATCAGATTTAAGTAACCTTAACCATTAGGGGCAAGGAAATAAATCTAACCATGGTTACAGTGGTTAGGGACAACTACCTACTTTGTCCCAAATGGCATCTTACCTGCTATATAGTGCACTACTTTTGACCAGGGCCCATAAGATCCTGGTCAAAAGTAATGCGCTATTTAAGGAATAGGGTGCCATTTGGGATGCAGTCATACTGTTATCATTTGGTCAGAAAGCATTACACAACCAGTTGGTACATGATACTCAGGTTCAATTATAATATCCTCAAACTAGTAGATATATTAGCCTGCTGCAAACACAAAGTTAAATGGGGGTTTGTTGTCATGAGAATTGTACAAAGGTTAAATACTTGTGGACTTCAAATTATGAAGAATAAATATTGTTCTGTCCGAAGTTTTCAAATGGCGTGCAGTGTTGTCTTTTAAAGTCCCAATGCAGTCAAAATGTGATTTCCTGTGTGTTTGTGCTTTTTTTTATACACTTGCTCCAAAAAATAAAGGGAATTTTATTATAACACATCCTACAACTGAATGAATGAAATATTCTTATTAAATACTTTTTTCTTTACATAGTTGAATGTGCTGACAACAAAATCACACAAATGATCAATGGAAATCAAATTTATCAAACCATGGAGGTCTGGATTTGGAGTCACACTCAAAATTAAAGTGGAAAACCGCACTACAGGCTGATCCAACTTTGATGTAATGTCCTCAAAACAAGTCAAAATGAGGCTCAGTAGTGTGTGTGGCCTCCATGTGCCTGTATGACCTCCCTACAACGCCTGGGCATGCTCCTGATGAGGTGGCGGATGGTCTCCTGAGGGATCTCCTCCCAGACCTGGACTTAAGCATCCGCCAACTCCTGGACAGTCTGTGGTGCAACGTGGCGTTGGTGTATGGAGCGGGACATGGTGTCCCAGATGTGCTCAATTGGATTCAGGTCTGGGGAACAGGCGGGCCAGTCCATAGCATCAATGCCTTCCTCTTGCAGAAACTGCTGACACACTCCAGCCACATGAGGTCTAGCATTGTCTTGCATTAGGAGAAACCCAGGGCCAACCGCACCAGCATATGGTCTCACAAGGGGTCTGAGGATCTCATCTCCCTACCTAATGGCAGTCAGGCTACCTCTGACGAGCACATGGAGGGCTGTGCGGCCCCCCCAAAGAAATGCCACCCCACACCATGACTGACCCACCACCAAACCGGTCATGCTGGAGGATATTGCAGGCAGCAGAATGTTCTCCACTGCGTCTCCAGACTCTGTCACGTGCTGAGTGTGAACCTGCTTTCATCTGTGAAGAGCACAGGGCGCCAGTGGCGAATTTGCCAATCTTGGTGTTCTCTGGCAAATGCCAAACGTCCTGCACGTGTTGGGCTGTAAGCACACCCCCACCTGTGGACATCGGGCCCTCATACCACCCTCATGGAGTCTGTTTCTGATCGTTTGAGCAGACACGTGCACATTTGTGGCCTGCTGGAGGTAATTTTGCAGGGCTCTGGCAGTGCTCCTCCTGCTCCTCCTTGCACAAAGGCGGAGGTAGCGGTCCTGCTGCTGGGTTGTTGTCCTCCTCCACGTCTCCTGATGTACTGGCCTGTCTCCTGGTAGCGCCTCCATGCTCTGGACACTACGCTGACAGACACAGCAAACCTTCTTGCCACAGCTCGCATTGAGGTGCCATCCTGGATGAGCTGAACTACCTGAGCCACTTGTGTGGGTTGTAGACTCCGTCTCATGCTACCACTGGAGTGAAAGCACCGCCAGCATTCAAAAGTGACCAAAACATCAGCCAGGAAGCATAGGAACTGAGAAGTGGTCTGTGGTTACCACCTGCAGAACCACTCCTTTATTGGGGGTGTCTTGCTAATTGCCTATAATTTCCACCTCAAGTCTATTCCATTTGCACAACAGCATGTGAAATTTGTCAATCAGTGTTGCTTCCTACGTGGACAGTTTGATTTCACAGAAGTGTGATTGACTTGGAGTTACATTGTGTTGTTTAAATGTTCCCTTAATTTTTTTGAGCAGTGTAATTCTGGCCACATGTTGACTCGGTGGTGCTTCTCCGTGCAGGTCGTGGGACCGGGGAGAGATGCACACTCTGTAAACAGGAATAGGTGCATCACCTGTTACTGAGCTGGCAAACATTAAGCGTGTGCCCTTGGGCCACTACTCTACTACCACATGTCTACAACACAAAATCCTTGTGTGTGCATGTGTCTCTTCACAGTCCCTGCTGTTACGTAAGGTTTATTTTGATCTGTTTTTTTTTAAATCAATTTTACTGCTTGCGTGAGTTACTTGATGTGGAATAGAGTTCCATGTAGTCATGGCTCTATGTACTACTGTGCGCCTCCCATAGTCTGTTTTGTTTAAGTTAGTGTGTAGTCATTAAAATTCTATTGTGCCCATTTTTCAGATCTGCCAACCTGCTCGGTGTGTGACAGGTAACCTTCTTTCCACCAAGCTGTTCCAGGCCTGGAGTGGCAGGCTGGAACTTCCAGCGTCTTGTAGACCTGAAGCAGTGTGATGTGGTCCAGGTATTTATCACACACAGGTATACACACTCACTCAATCAATCACTCTGTTTCGTTGTATAATTATTTCATTTTATTTTATTATTTCAATTTTAAGAAAATTGTTCCTCTCTCTTTTAGATCTGACACCCCTATTAGCTCAACCACAGCCTTCACAGCTGCAGTCGTCTGCCCCTGCATCTGCTACACCGGCCACGACGCGTGATAGAGGTAATTATCACATGCACGTGTACACACATGCACACTCTCCCTCACCTGGGGCTGTATTCAATCACGTCCGTCCGTTTTAGCCGACATCCTCATAGTGGTTGTTTTGGCGGTGTCTGAGGTGGAACTGTGTTAGAGCTGGCAAATCCACAAGCTGCTCCTGGCATTATACCTAAAGCGGACATTGCCATTGGCTGCACGGAGTCGCATTAACAGAAATCTCATGCAGCCCTGTTTACAAGTTAGAACACAGCAATTTGAGATGCAATCTACACCTCAATTAGGCTGGTAGAAATCCCCATTATTTAGTTGAATGATTTTGAATTTGAGTTGCGTTATTTCTATATGACCTACACTTTCTCATTCTGAACTGGTAACGAGAGTAGGGACGGGTGTAGTTTTGTGACAATGATTTGACAGATCCCACGCAGTTACACGTCAGAAATCAGCTTTGCGGGAGTCGGCTTTCGCCAGTTAACGCCTTATCCGATTGAATCTAGGCCTTACACTCATTCAGTCTATTTAGTTGTATGATTATTGTCCGTTATGAAAATTGTGCCTCTGTCTTTTAGATCTGCCCCCCCCCCCCCCCCCTTTGAGGATTCCCACATGGATACAGGTCATTCAGAATTATTTGCATATGCTCACTCACACCACACATGTTCACACAGATATGTTGTTGAGCTGTTTACTTACTGTCACTTTGTGCATCTCTCTTTCAGATCTGCCATGCACTTCACCACCACTGCCACACCCAGAAGTACATACACCGGGCATATCAGGACTGACAAAGCAGAGATGGGGGACTGGCAAGGGAAAATAAAACATGCACTCACACACATTATCCACAATGTAAATCAGTTGTAATAACTTGTTTATTTGATGTATGCTCCATTTTATTTGAGAAAAATATCTGCAATAAAGTACCTTCACAGTTAAAGCAATGTCTTTGGTTTATTAGATATTTCTCTGAATACAATGTGTGACCAGAAGGAAGTTGGCAGACCTGCAAGGACTGTGTGTAGGTTTTGTCATCTTGTAACGGAATTCCTCTTCAGAGGAGGAGTAGCAAGGATCAGACCAATGTGCAGCGTGGTAAGTGTCCATAATGATATATTTAATAAATCAACTGAACAAAATAACAAAAGTACAAACAACCTAAACAGTCCTGCATGGTGAAACCACTAACACAGTATGCAACCACCCACAAAACACAATAGAAAACAGGCTTCCTAAATATGGCTCCCAATCAGAGACAACGACTGACACCTGTCTCTGATTGAGAACCATACTAGGCAAAAACACAGAAATATAACAACAGAACAAAACCTAGAAAAACAACAGAATGGCCACTTCAACTCACGCCCTGACCAACTAAAATAAAGACAGGTCAGAACGTGACACATCTGGGGCTTAAAAATAGAGAGATTGGGAGAGATATAGAGGGAGGGGAGGAAGAGTGCAGTTTAAAGGTTTATCATTAATAACTGACACAATTTTATAATGAATACATATTATAATAATACATAAGAGTGACCAATAGTTACTGTACTGTGATTGTTTATTTACTCAATCAAGTAGTGCCCCGAGGAGGGATCGAACCGTATCTCAAAAGCAGCAGAAAAGGTCAAATAAGGTCACCAAAATATCCGTTACGGCTATACACGACTGGCCATAAGGTAAAAATCTGTCTTCCCCTGAACAAGGCAGCTAACCCGCTGTTCCTAGGTCATCATTGTAAATAAGAATTTGTTCTTAACTTGTTATGGCTGTGGGCAGTATTGAGTAGCTTGGATGAATAAGGTGCCCAGAGTAAACTGTCTGCTACTCAGACCCAGTTGCTAATATATGCATATTTGGATAGAAAACACTCCAAAGTTTCTAAAACTGTTTGATTGTTGTCTGTGAGTATAACAGAACTCATATGGCTGGCAAAAACCTGGGAAAAAATCCAACCAGGAAGTGGGAAATCTGAGGTTTGTAGTTTTTCAACTCATTCCCTATCGAATGCACAGTGTCTATGGGGTCAAATTGCGCTTCCTAAGGCTTCCACTAGATGTCAGTCTTTAGAACCTTGTTTGATGATTCTACTGTGAAATGGGGGCGAATGAGAGGGGAATGAGTCAGGTCTGCCAGAGAGCCACGAGCTGGCCACACACATTCACGTGAGAGTTAGCTTGAGTTCCATTTCTGAAGACAAAGGAATTCTCCGGTTGGAACATTATTGAAGAGTTATGTTAAAAACATCCTAAAGATTGATTCTATACATCGTTTGACATGTTTCTACGGACTGTAATGGATTTTTTTTTACTTTTTGTCTGCACCTAGTGATCGCGCGTCATGAATTTGGATTACTGGGCTAAAAGCGCAAACAAAAAGGAGGTATTTGGACATAAATGATGGACATTATCGAACAAAACAAAAATGTATTGTGGAACTGGGATTCCTGGGAGTGCATTCTGTTGAAAATCATCAAAGGTAAGTGAATATTTATAATGTTATTTCTGACTTCTGTTGACTACACAACATGCCGGATATCTGTTTGGGTTGTTTTGGTCTCGGAGCGCTGTACTCAGATTATACATGGTGTGCTTTTTCGGTAAAGCTTTTTGAAATCTGACACAGTGGTTGCATTAAGGAGAAGCGTATCTATAATTCCATGCATAATAGTTGTATCTTTTATCAATATTTGTTATGAGTATTTCTGTAAATTGATGTGGCTCTCTGCAAAATCACCAGCTGTTTTGGAACTACTGAACGTAACGCGCCAATGTATACTGAGATTGTTTGATATAAATATGAACTTTATCGAAACAAAACATACATGTATTGTGTAACATGAAGTCCTATGAGTGTCATCTGATGAAGATCATCAGGGTAGTGATTAATTTATCTATATTTCTGCTTTTTGTGACTCCTCTCTTTGGCTGGAAAAATGGCTGTGTTTTTCTGTGACTTGGCTCTGACCTAACATAATCGTTTGGTTTGCTTTTGTCGTAAAGCCTTTTTGAAATCGGACACTGTGGTGGGATTAACAAGAAGTGTATCTTTTTAATGGTGTAAAATACTTGTATGTTTGAGGAATTTTAATTACGGGATTTCTGTTGTTTTGAATTTGGCGCCCTGCACTTTCACTGGCTGTTGTCATATCGATCCCGTTAGCGGGATCTCAGCCCAAAGATTTAACTGACTTGCCTAGTTATATTTAATACCAATAGGTGCCCTTCTTTACGAGGCATTGGAAAAACTTCCTGGTCTTTGTGGTTGAGTCTGTGTTTGAAATTCACTGCTCGACTGAGGAACCTTACAGGTAGTCATATTAAACACTACTATTGCACACAGAGTGAGTCCATGCAACGTATTGTGTGACTTGTCAAGTACATTTTTACTCCTGAACTTACTTAGGCTTGCCATAACAAATGGGTTGTATACTTATTGACTCAAGTGATTTCAGCTTTTCATTTTGTATTCATTTGTAAAAAAATAAATAACAATAATAATAATAAAACATCATTCCACTTAGATGCTATGCGGTATTGTGTAGCCCAGTGACACAAAATCTGTATTGAATCAATTCAAAATTCAGACTGTACCACAATTTCAAAGGGTGTGAATACTTTCTGAAGGCACTGCAGGTGGGAGGGGCTTACAGGCTGTCGCCAATTTATTAGAACGTTTGCATTGAATACATATTCGTCGATGTCAACAGAATCACAGGACAAGTTAATGGTAACATGGCTATTGTTACAACGAGGAGATACGTCCTTTATTGTCCAAATAAAAGCTGGCTGGCTCGTGTGCGTCCACACAGACAAATCAAATAAAGTTGTGGTAGTCACATACACGTATTTAGAAGATGCTATTGCGGGTGTAGTGACATGCTTTGTGTTGCTAGCTCCAACAGTGCAGTAGTATCGAACGACACACCAATCGCAAAGTGAAAGAATGGAATTAAGAAACAAATATTAGGTTGAGCAATGTCGGAGTGGAATTGATTAGAATACACAGTATATACATATTAAATGAGTAGATCAGTATGTAAACATGATTAAAGTGATTAAAGTGACCAGTGATTCCATGTCTATGTACATAGGGCAGCAGCCCTGCGGTGTCTTCTTTTAAAGGCCTAGTGCAGTAAAACCATTTATTATGCTGTATTTCATATATATTTCCGCACTATGAGGTTGGAATAATAATGTGAAATTGTGGCTAATTCCCTTTAAGTATCAGTCAAAAACTGATTTTTCAGATTTTGAGAGAGTTTCACTAAGATCAGCAATCTTATCGATAATTTCAGTCATATTCTTAAGAGTCAGGGAGGAGCATAACAATTTTCAGGACCCAATAATACCGAGTACGTTACAGTGTCCTCCTTCCTTCGCCAAAAGACAACTCATGGCGGCTGACGACTGCTTTCAGATTTTGGACATCTAATGAGTTGGCCAAATTCTCAGACCGTTAAATTCATATGGGCCTGTAAAGAGTAGGTTAAATTGTTTACCCACTTTCCTAGGACAGCCACACCCCAGGAGGGTATGATTGACATACCAAAAATCCCACCCGGGTGTAGGACATGACCATAGGCTTCCTGATTGTCTGGGATGAGTCATTTGGCACACTTCAGTACCCCAGAGTTGGTTTTACCCGTTTCATTGAAAAGATCGGTGACCAGAATTCTTAACATGTACATTTCTGATATACCCCTTGTCACTGCATGCCCACATCCATCCAAAAGGTGCTCCCATGCCTTCCCCTATCCTGGAAATGTTTACACCTGTCACCTGTTACTCTAAGTCTAACACACTAAAATCCCCTTTAGCATAGTTTCTCCTATCACTATACTCTTCTCTCAGTTGACCCATATATTTATGAAAAGCTCTAGTATATCCCGTATCTTCTCTCTACCACATTAGAGGTAAGTTTGCTCCCTTCTTGTGACCACCCCAACATACATGTGTCCCATAATCCCCAAATGTTCAACAGTCTTTCTAGCCAAGCACTTTATTATACATAAATCAAAAGAAAAACACAGTAGTCCTACCAGGAGCGGAACAATCATGGCAGACCTGGACATCATTACCTTACCCACATCACGTTTCCAAATACACCATTAAACCAGTGTCCAATTTGGTCAAAGATGGGGTTGTCAGCTTTTCACAGAGCACCTCCTAACTTAGCCAGATCATTAATTATAGCTGTCATGTTGTCAGAGGAGTCAGGAAGTAACATGACACAGTAATCCTCATCGTTTATTCCAAGGGACCTGTCTTTAGCCAATATGTGCCATTTAGTCTCTGGTCACTACTGCCTTAAAATTCTGCACATTTAGTGACAACTGAGTAAAACCCTGTTTTATCAAATTAGTAAGGGCCTGCATGGAGTATGTCAAATTCTGAATCCATATACCCATTACTACAACTTCCCATGCTGCTTCCTTCGTCCTTTGACCAACATCAGAATAGTATAATTGCTTTTTCTTTGTCGAAACCTAGTATTGTTCCTTTTCATAAAATGGAGTAATAATCTACATCCAAAATCATTCTTTCCAATTGGTACTGCCTGGGTTCCCCACCGAAATGCTGTGGAGGTGGGTTTCTGGAAAATAATGACCCGTGTGCCAGATGTGTTCCCCCTCCCCTGTAATCCTATGCATGTCACTGCTTTCACCCATGTATCATTCTCCACATCCCCATCCACCAAGGGAACGGGTAAGATTTGGAGAGCAATAAATACCCTGCATGTGTTTCCATGGTTGCGATTTTCTTGTTTCACCAACCATAGTGTGTATGATGGTTTCCTCGACATCTGATGACTCTTCAGGTTCTGTGGCTGAACCTTGTTGGTTCTTCTGTCCTTTGTCTCAGGACCTTCCTTCCTCCTTCAGATGTTCCCGGGGCCCTGCTTTCCCTCCCTCCAGTCGCTCACCCATGGCTTCCACTCTGGGAGGTGCTTGCAGTGGGAGAGATGATGCCAGCCGGACCGCTCCGTTGCCCGCAGGACCGTTGGCGTTACCACGGTTACCTGGAACACACCCATCCATCGTGGTTGGTTCCATATTCGCTTTTGGACCCCGAGTTTCACTCATTCTCCAACGTTTATGGGTAGCTGCTCAGGGTCTTCACCTGGGATTGGTTCTGCTGCTTTCCTAGTGTGGAGAAATTTTACAACAGAAGGTAGTTCCTTCATGTACTCAAGATGGTCACACTATGTCTCAGTTATGTCTATCTGTCGGTCATAGGTCTCACCCCTGGGGTGTTCATTGGCCGTCTCGCTAACATTTCACAAGGTGTACACCCAATACCTTTGTTAAGGCTGCTATGCATTTTCATGGGGACAAGAGGTAATCCTTCTACTCATGTCATAACTGTGGAATGGCATAGTTTGACAAGGGAGAATAACATGTTCTTATTAGCCCTCAGTAACTCTCGTTACTCCGCGGTTGATAGATGGACACAAACTTTTGGTCAACACCCATCATCCTTGGCCATTTGGGTAACCACATATCTTATGTGATGGGTCCCATTGTCTGCAGACAAACCTCAGGCACTCCGAACCGGAGTATCATTTTCCTAACTAGCCATTTTAACAACTGTTAGAGCAACGCAATTGGATGTTTTCACCCGCCTGGTAAACCTGTCAGTTATCACCAGGCAGCATCTTTCTTTTGGCTCTAGCATGTCTATAAAATCCATAGCTATGTTGACAAAATATCCTTTTGGAGTGGAGGAACTTCCCTGGTTGCAGTGGAGTTCCCTTGTCTATATTACATAACAAACATGTCGCGCAACGATAAATGAACTGTTTAACGTGCGGATTCAAATCTTCAAACACTCTCCTCCTCCATTCTCCTCTCACATCCCCCTTTTGACGAATGGCTCACTCCATGAGCCAATCGGCAAGTAATAAAGAACATTGTAGTTGGTACACAGGACATGCCATACAAAAGATATATCAAGCCTGCTGCTGTTTCTCAAGAACAGTAGTTTCAAATGATACAAACGACTTAAAAAAAAATACAAATGCATGTGTTTGACAAAGGGAAAACAGACAATTTGGCCGCCTCATCAGCTATGCTGTTACCAATTCTAGCATTATCACTCCAGCCCGTGTGTGCCTCAACCTTAACAATAGCCAATGTGTTAGGTGTTCACATAGCTTCAAACAACTGTTCAACAAAAGGTATGTTTTTAATAGGAGTGCCCGTGGTAGTAGTAAACTCTCTTGCTAGTCTGAGTAGCCAGTAAAGTCACAAGCTGTGGTCAGAGCTAATAAATCTGTCTGTTGCGCTGATAAATGGTCTGGTAGGGGCCGTATCACCTCAATATCACATCTACGTCGGATAATCCGACAATGCGTCTACCCTGTGCTTTGATCTATACAGGCAGAACCATCAACGAACAGCACCATGTCAGAGTCAAGCAGAGGTACGGCAAACAAGGCTTTGTAACAAGGCTTTGTAACAAGGCTTTGTAACAAGGCTTTGTAACAAGGCTTTGTACACATTCCTGGGCTATCCAGAGGTCCTGTTACTGTTACTGATGATTTGCTCAGGGAAGCCCAAACAACTTGTCCAGGTTCGTCTAAACAGGAACAGGGAGCTCCAGTGTCTATTAGAAATGGTAGGTCAGGTCCATTGACGTTTAAGAGTAACCATTGGCTCTTCTCTTCCATCAATGATTTCATAATGGAGCAGGGGAGTCGGGCACCTTCATTGTTGATTCCGAGGGAAATGGGAACTGTTGGTGTTCTGATCTCCCATGGCTGTCCTCTGTCATTAGCAAAGTGTCCTCCTTTCAGGCCTAAATTTTCCTCGGCCTCTGTTGTAACCTCTTCCATTTTCCCCATTGCAAACTCACATGCCCCAACTGCCCACAGGTCCAGCATTGAGTGTTGTTCCGTTCACGAAGGGCTCTGGCGGGCACATATCCTCTCCCAATCCATGTTTGTGGTCACCATAATGTTGAGTGGTGAAAAGCACATACCCTTCAGGCACATGGTTCACCGATATGACTGTGGGGGAGCTGCAGGCTGTGGTTGTGGTGAGCCTGTAGAAATGTCTTTTTGTCTTCCAGTCTGTTCCTTTTTGTAGAGCGAGTCGGGGTGGAGAGGGAAAACTCTCTCCAGGAACTGTGCCTCCTTTTCCGTCCAGCACCATCATCCCCAATCACAGTTTCTGATACAAGGGCACTTCATCTTCATCCCCTTCTCCTTGTCCATTCTTCCCGTCTGAATTATCTCCTTGACTAAATCCAAACTCGTCTTGTTGAATGAACCAGCTATTGGATATCTACTTTCTCCCGCCATCTCAGTCCATACATGCCATTTCTTAAGTGTCTGTAAATTCCACAGCAGGAAACTTATTTTGCATATATTCAACAGGTGTGACAGGCTTCATTGCTCCAATCTCCTCATTCTGATTTGACTGTGTCATGATAGTCCGTTTTTTATTTAGAGAGTCTGCGTGTAATGTGTCCTCTAACCTCTATATGGGTATCCCAAAGTGGATGTAATGTGTATGAATATGCCTATAAAAATTCCTCTCTATCTCCTTTCAGTGTGTTAAATAACAGTGGTTGAGAGTAGAATTAGGATTGCAGTCCCACTTAATCCAGGCTATAGTAATTGGTTCTACTAAATTCAAACATAATTCCCACACGGGCCTCACAAAGAAACCCGCATGCCAAACGACTTTAATTTCTAACGTTTTATCTTAATTGTGTAGAGTAACAGTAATATGGTATACACCAGTGCCCCCTGGTGGTGATACAAAAGTACCTTTTTTTAATGAAAATGTTTCCAATACTGTCCTATGGTAGGAAAGTGTCACCAACAAATACGTTCAACTTTTATTTACATAATTTCTAAATATTTATTCCACCATTGGACCATTACCCAATAACTCCCGCCATAATACACAGACAGACAAACAATGAAAAACATACAACCGCAACTTTCATAACCAACTCAACTCATTCATTGGGTACCACTACAAAATAAACTCCACAAAATAAAAAATAACTAGAATTGTCCCGAGTGTTACAACCCAAATAACAAATAATATGAAAACCGGACAAGTGTCGCTCTGAATTGTCTCTAACAAATACAATTAAAATCTTCAAACTTTAATTTCATTCATCCTATATTGACCTCATGAATTTCACCAATAGTCTGATACGTAATTTCTCCAAACTAAAATCTAACGATGTCATATTCAATGCGTATGTCTATGATTTAGATTGAGTGATGTGCCGCTTACTTGTTAGAGGGGAACCACACCAGTAAATGCCATTTCATTACAGACTTAGATTAAACGGGTGTCTGCTTACCTTATTTAATTTTGAGCTCTGGCTACATGGTGTGGAATCTCTACCAACCGGGGTGACACTCGCCAAATGTTAGGGTTCGTTCCTACTTCGTCCTTGTCAATCATTGGTGAAATTAGCACTATGACAATATCTTTAAATCATTCAAAAACTTTTATTAATCCAATTTCAGACAGAAGTTGACAATCAGGAACATAGCACGCATGTTTTCGAGTAAGTTCTGCATCAAACAAAAGGTCTCAAGTTGTTTTATTGAAGAGAAGACCCGCCTTAGTGTTGTCACTGACTACGTCATTACCTTTTTACTCTTGAGACCAAAACCCTGCATTAAATGTCCACTCCCCAAAGTTGATTTATTATGGAATGTATGACTAGTCTCTTATCTCCCACACTCCCCTGCAGAGTTTTCTCAGTCACACATTTCTAAGAGGGGTCTTCTTTATGAGAGAGAGAGAGAGAGAGAGAGAGAGAGAGAGAGAGAGAGAGAGAGAGAGAGAGAGAGAGAGAGAGAGAGAGCAAACAACTGTGGAACAATTCTAATACGATATAATGAATATATATATTGTAAATCTGTAGTCTAGGACCCTATAAATGTAAGGAGGGAGGGGTCTTATAACCCCTCCCCTTCTATGCATTTAACATAAGCATAATCAATTATTCTAATACATCAAACATTTGTACAGCCCCAAATCATGACCCCTAGGTGAATCCTGACACTAGGTAAAGCTCCACCTTATCTCAGCTCACTGGTCACTATAGCAACACCCACCCGTAGCACACGCTCCAGCAGGTATATCTCCCCAAAGCCAACACCTCGTTTGGCCGCCTTCCCTTCCAGTTCTCTGCTGCCAATGACTGGAATGAATTGCAAAAATGACTGAAGCTGGAGACTTATAATCTCCCTCACTAACTTTATGCATCAGCTGTCAGAGCAGCTTACCGATCACTGTACCTGTACACAGGCCATCTGTAAATAGCACTCCCAACTACCTCATCCCAATACTGTTGTTATTTTTTTTGCACCCTAGTAGCTCTACTTGCCTGTATGTTTGTTTATCCCTTGTGTAACTCTGCTGTTGTTTATGTTGCACCGCTTTGCTTTATCTTGGCCAGGTCGTCGTTGTAAATGAGAACTTGTTCTCAACTTGCCAACCTGGTTAAATAAGGGTTAAATAAAAATCTATTTTTTTCAAAAAAATAATGATGTATTTGAGAGACCAGTGCTCATTGACTATAGTGTACAAAATATTAGGAACACCTTCCTTATGAGTTTGACCCCCTTTTCCCTCAGAACAGCCTCAATTCATTGGGCATGGACTCTACAAGGTGTCGAAAGCTTTCCACAGAAATGTTGGCCGATGTTGACTCCAATAATTCCCACAGTTGTGTCAAATTGGCTGGATGTCCTTCGGGTGGTGGAGCGTTCTGAATACACACAGGAAGCTGTTTGAGCGTGAAAATCCAGCAGCATTGCAGTTCTTGACATACTCAAACCAGTGTGCCTGGCACCTACTACCATGCCCTGTTCAAAGACCCTTAAATATTTTCTATTGCACATTCACACTCTGAATGGCACACATACACAAACCATGTTTAACCTGCCCTACTTCCTTTCATCTACACTGATTGAAGTGGATTTAACAGGTGACATCAATAAGGGATCATAGCTTTCACCTGGATAGTCTGTAATCGGAAGAGGTGTTCCGGATGTTTTGTACACTCACTCGGTGTAGTTTACATGCTGTCCTCAATCTAACCCAACCCCGTCTGTTTTGCCTCATAGTCGTGCACCTGTCAGTTTTCTTGCTAAACAAACCAACCCGTCTATTGGAGAAGCAGTTTCTATATTCGTATTGTAATGTCTTTGATTTTTTTTAAACTCAACAACCTTTTCTCACAAACATGTCAGAGATCACGTGATACAGGCAACAACCAAAAAACGTCACATACATTAACCAAATTCATCGAAGGTGCTTGAAGGCCCAAAGCACCTTTAGCGCCTAGCTAGGTATTCCATCCGACACCGTGGGGGTAAGTGTGGATTTAAGAGTTTAGAAAATATGATCCATTTACTCTGCCATGTCAAAACACAGACATATATTCAAATATCTGAATACAGGGATTAGAGTTATTGTATTGACACATGCCTCGTCCTAAACAAAGTTTAGATGTCTAATATTAGCTAGCTAACGTTTGATAGCTTGTTAGCATAGTAGGAAGACATTGGTTCTCAGTGGCGCGAGCTAGAGAGCTATAGCATATCAACACTCGAGCTGCAATTTCAGTGTGTCCATGTAGAGTTGTAAAACGCAACAGTTTTTTTTTTTTTTTTGGTACATTTTCGTACAAATCAATTATTAGCTACTGGACCATGTGTAACGCGAAGCCTCATGGAAAAAGTACTGTATCTCGTTAAATATGTGGGTAGACTGGACTTCCAATTGCATTGCACATGTGCTGAAACTATAGCACGCTATAACTGCAGCAATACGGTGTGTACAATTGGATCCCTTTCATTAAGGCAGGTTTCCATTGGCCCAGGTTTATTCGACAACGCAATGTCGCAAATAAAGTAATTGCAACATGTAATGGAAACGGTAGATATAATGGATATTTTCTAAATATCGACAACATTTGTATTCGTATATAGACAAATCCACACGTCAATCTAAATTTCTGTATTGGTGGGGTCAAGGTGTTATAAACATTGACTGATTTACTTATATGAAAATCGTTGACATTCTTTCATGTTGCCTTCATATTTTTGTAAAGTATATTCTCTATGTGAACTATAATTGTTGACAAAAAGACACCATGACGTGTTTCTGCACGTGAGTTTAGCTAGCCAACGTCGCCATGACATCGCCTAAAAGCGTCATCTGGGATTTCTATTGGAAAAGCAGTTTCTGACTGTCTTGGATACTCGGCTTCGTCATTGTTTTTCAACCTGGACTCTGGCGTAGACGTAACATAGTAAATGTACATTTGTCTCCTTCCCTGTGGTAGGATATGTTACATTTCGTAAGGGAAGGAAATGAATTTGTGGATGTCCGTCATCCATTTCGCATGACATGTTATAAATTACAATTTGTATATGTCATTTGCAATACGTATATCCTACAAATTGCAATGTATTGTGGCTAACTTTATCTAGGTGGCTAACGTTAGTTAAATGGCTAACATTAGTTAGGTTAGGGGTTTATGGTTAGGGTTAAGTTTAGGCATAAGGTTTAAATATATATAACATGCAAAGTAGAAAGCGTTTCTAAAATGCTAAATTTGTCCACGATGAGATTCAAAAGCTCAACTTTTGGGTTGCTAGACTTTTATGTTATGCGCCTACCATCCACCCCGACCAACCAACCTCCTTTCGTGTTTGCCTTAAGTAACTTTGTCTTATTAACCATGCCTAACATATCACACTAATTTGAGTGTCCTGGATTTAATTTTACTATGTTACGCGTAGTCTGAGACCAGGCTGGTTTTCAGCCTAGTCACTTTTGGCAGGTATTGTTCTGAAGCCACATCACACCAGCAGCACCTCTTGTGGCTTCTTCTATATTGATGATTGATACTGTATTTTGATCAGAGCTCTGGTCTCTTGTCAAAAGTAGTGCTCTGTAAAGTTGAACGGGTGCCATTTGGGACACAAACACTGCCCATTATTAACCTGTTTTTCTCCTCTTGTTATTTCAGCGTATAATCACCAACACAGAGAACATACTGCTATGGCAGAACCAGATGTGCAATTTAAGGTGAGTCTTTGACTGTGTCTTATGGCACCCTACTCCCTATACAGTGCACAACTTTTGACTAGGGCCCATAGGGCTTTGGCCCCATTAAGCATTGCCTGATGTGAACTATTCCTTGAAGAAAAGAGATCTCAGAAGACCTAAGATTAATAATTGATGACTTGGATAAAGCTGGAAAGGGCTACAAAAGTATCTCTAAAAGCCTTGATATTCATCAATCCATGGTTGGACAAATTGTCTATAAATAGAGAAAGTTCAGCACTGTTGCTACTTTCCCTAGGAATGGACGTCCTACAAAGATGACTGCAAGAGCACAGCGCAGAATGCTTAATGAGGTTAGGAAGAATCCTTGAGTGTTAGCTAAAGACTTACAGAAATCTCTGGAACATGCTAACATCTGTCATCAAAAAGGAGGACCAAGGCACTCTTCATATAATTAATTAAAATGCCTTTATTGGTATGGCATGTTCAATAGACACTATTTTTTTTTTAAACCGACGCGTTTCAGCTGCATGGCATTCACCAAGGAGTACAAAAAAAAGAATACAATGTCCTCTTTTGAACAGCTTTTCCAATTAGCCCTAATTGGAAGAGGGAGTGGTTGCAAAATTGATTACACACCTAGTAAGCAATACTATACACATTAAAAGGTGAAATACTGTAGCTATGTTATCATAAAAATACAACTCCAATCTAGAAGTATCAGAACACTTAGAAAGGTAGTTCTAACCTTAAATGTGACTGGGAGAAGTGTCAAGAATAAGAAAACAATATATTCCATAGTACACAAGAACACAGAAAAACATGAACAACAACAACAGTCTAAACATAGCTGAGGGCAATTGAGCAAAATGTCCACTAGATGACAGCAAATAGACCCATCACGACCCTACAGGAAGGGTGCGAAATCCATATCTTCATTTAAACCAAGGTATTTAGTGGCCTGTAGTTTGTAAATCCATATCTTCATTTAAACCAAGGTATTTAGTGGCCTGTAGTTTGTAAATCCATATCTTCATTTAAACCAAGGTATTTAGTGGCCTGTAGTTTGTAAATCCATATCTTCATTTAAACCAAGGTATTTAGTGGCCTGTAGTTTGTAAATCCATATCTTCATTTAAACCAATGTATTTAGTGGCCTGTAGTTTGTAAATCCATATCTTCATTTAAACCAAGGTATTTAGTGGCCTGTAGTTTGTAAATCCATATCTTCATTTAAACCAAGGTATTTAGTGGCTTGTAGTTTGTAAATCCCAAAACTTTCCCTTTGGTTTAACTGTTTAAGGCGTCCCCTTTTCTAATAGAGGCCGGAATATGATCAATACCCATAGCTTGTCGGGAGGCAGGGTTGCCATGGTGTAAGGACTTCTAGTGCCTTGCCATGGGGTAGTCTTCATTGCCTACCCGTATGGCATACTTGTGTTCTGCAAAGCGGTCTTGAAGGTGTCTCTTTGTCCGTCCAATGTAGAACACCTTGCACTGTGGACATTCCAATCTATAGATGACATGAGTGGTTTTGCAGTTAATGAAATGCTTGACTTAAAACTCAATTTTGGAAGCTGCGTCAACAAAATACTTCTTCTGTGCAATATTTCTGCAATGGTTGCAATGGTTACATTTAAAAGAGCCCTTGGGTTTGTGGTCAAGCCAAGTTCTTTTTGAGAGTCACCCGGAAGATAACTGTGGACTAATTTGTCATTTAGGGTCGTACATCTCTTAAAGCTTATGACTAGTGGCTCAGGAAAGACTTGGCGTAGTAGCGTATCACTTTGTATGATTCCCCAATTATTTTTAATGATTCTTTTAATGTTCTCTGCTTCAGTGCTGTATTTTGTACTAAAAAGAAAAATACACTCTCTTGATGTATCACGAGGCTCTCCCCTTCGCAACAAGTTCTCTCTGTCAAGTAATCCAGCCCTTATACCTGCATCTTTCAGGACCTGAACGCTGTAGCCCCGATTCAAGAAGCGATTCTCCAATTCAGCAGATTTGACACTGTAGTCTGTTTCCTGATCGCAAATTCTGCGGACTCTTTAGAATTGGCCATATGGAATATTCTCTTTTAGCCTTTTGGGGTGAAAGCTGTCTGCCCTCAGAATGGTTTTCCCGTCTGTACGCTTCCTAAAGATTGATGTGTGCAAACAACCTTTGTCATTTTTACTAATGTCGAGGTCAAAAAAAATGAATGTTATCCTTGCTGTCCTCCATAGGTAGTTTGATGTCAGGGTTAATGTTGTTAAGGTATTGGTGGAAGGAAATAAGTTCATCTTCTGAGCCGGACCAAAACAGGCAAACATCATCAATATAGCGTCCCCACCATATAATCCGGTCAAAGAAATGGTTATTAGAAGGATCCAAAATGAAGTCATTTACCCAAGTTCAAACCAACATAGGAAGGGCTGTAGCTCCCACGGCACATCCTTTAACCTGTTAAAAATACAATCCTGAAAGATAAAGATGTTGGTGGATGTCATAAGGTGAATGCACCAATTTGTAAGTCGCTCTGGATAAGAGCGTCTGCTAAATGACTTAAATGTAAATGTATGAATAAGAGTCCGTTCAGTCAGTGAGACAATGAATTCTGTAGGAGGCATCTCAGTTTCAGGTCGGGTACTCAAGAAATGGTGCACAGCTGCCAAACCTTGTTCATTCATGTTCAATGGTGGTGTATAGAGACTCCACATCCATGGGGACTAAAAAGGAAGCTGTACCAATATTGTTCAATTCTTTCATTTTGTTCAACACGTCTGTGGTATCTTGAAGATGGGCTGTGAGTGACATCAGAAAAGTGTTAATAAAGTAATCAATGTACTTAGAGATGGGTTCTGTCAGACTTTCATTACCACTAATGACTGGTCTGCTGGGGGATTTACAAGATTTTTGTGGACTTTTGGAAGAAGGTTAAAAGAAGCCATACGCGGACTGCCATTGTAAATCAATTTGAACTCATTGTCTGAAATGTAGCCATTCTCTTTATCATCTGTGAGGATCCCTTTAACTTCAGTTTTTAGGTCCTCAGTAGGGTTGAAGGTAAGAGCTTGGTAGAATTCATCATTGTCTAATTGACGGTCTTTACTCCACACTACTGTAGCACCACCTTTGTCTGCTTTTTTAACCACAATCTCTTCATTTTTGGACAGTGATTCAACTGCATCCCTCTCTGTTTTAGAAAGATTACATCATGTTTGGTTGGAGTCAATTTTACCCTTAAACTGATTCTCCACATCAAATTTCACTTTCTTGGCAAGTGTATTTATATTTAGTGTGGCATTCTGGACGATGGGACAAAAAGTGGACTTGGGCTTAAAAGGTGTTTTTGAGGCAACAGAAACTGCCTGACCTCTCCAACTACAGACGCCAGTGTCTCAGATGTTTTGCTTGTACCAGGCCTTCAGATGTAGAAACTGGTCAATCTTTGTATTAAATTCTTTATTTAGAACTACCTTTCTAAGTGTTCTGATACTTCTAGCCTGGAGTTGTATTTTTATGATAACATAGCTACAGCATTTCACCTTTTAATGTGTATAGTATTGCTTACTAGGTGTCTAATCAATTTTGCAACCACTCCCTCTTCCAATTAGGGCTATTTGGAAAAGCTGTTCAAAAGAGGACATTGTATTCTTTTTTTTGTACTCCCTGATGAAGGCCATGCAGCTGAAATGTGTTGTTTAAAAAAAAAAAAAAGTTGTTTCTATTGAACATGCCATACTAATAAAGGCATTTTAATTCATTATATGAAGAGTGCCTTGGTCCTCCTTTCTTTTTGATGACCAATTTACCCTTTTTACCAAAGAGCACCGTCTATCTACCAAAATGTACTATTGTGTACCTTAGTCGCGCTTCCCTTCCTCCTCTTTCTACTATGCTAACATCTGTGTTGACGAGTCTACGATACTTAAAACACTAAACAAGAATGATTTTCATGGGAGGACACCACGGAAGAAGCCACTGCTGTCCAGAAAAAAACATTGCTGCAAGTCTTAAGTTTGCAAAAGAGCACTTGGATGTTCCACGGCGCTACTGGCAAAATATTCTGTGGACAGCTGAAACTAAAGTTCAGTTGTTTGGAAGGAAGGAATACACAACACTGTCTGGAGAAAAAAAGGCACTCCCACAACATCAACACCTCATCCCAACTGTAAAATATAGGTGGAGGGAGCATCATGGTTTGGGGCTGCTTTGCTACCTCAGGGCTTGGACAGCTTGCTATTGTTGACGGAAAAAGGAATTCCCGTGTTTATCAAGACATTTTGTAGGAGAATGTAAGGCTCTGTCCGCCAATTGAAGCACAGCAGAAGTTGGGTGACGCAACAGGACAACGACCCAAAACACAGAAATAAATCAACAGAAGAAAATACGCCTTCTGGAGTGACCCAGTCATAGTCCTGACCTCAACCGGATTGAGATGCTGTGGCATGACCTCGAGTGGTTCACACCAGACATCCCAAGAATATTGCTGAACTGAAAAAGTTTTGTAAAGAGGAATGGTCCAAAATTCCTCCTGACCATTGTGCAGGTCTGATCCGCAACTACAGAAAACATTTGGTTGAGGTTATTGCTGCCATAGAAAGGTCAACCAGTTATTAAATCCAAGGGTTCACATACTTTTCCCACCCTGCACTGTGAATGTTTACACGGTGTGTTCAACAAAGACATGAAAATCTATAATTGTTTATTAGTTCAGCAGAAATGTGTTTGTCTATTTTTGTGACTTAGATGTAGAGCAGATCAAATTTTATGACCAATTTATGCAGAAATTTAGGTAATTCCAAAGGGTTCACATACTTTTTCTTGCCACTGTATATAGGTGTCATTTGGGATGCACACTTTGGTTTGGAATTGCTCCTTCGTCTAGCAAATACCAGTACTACATTGGTGTTTAGTTGCTATTCCTTTTGACCAATGTGTTCTTTTAATTACTACCCGTGTTTCAGCTAGTGTTGTGCGGAGATGGAGGCACAGGAAAAACCACCTTCGTGAAGAGGCATTTAACGGGAGAGTTTGAAAAGAAATACGTTGGTGAGTTTCTCAAAGTCCAGACGGTCCTCTGTCCCCCTTCTCTCTCTCAGCTTTTACGTACCTCTTCTTTTTCGTCTTCTGCTTCTCCTTCATAACACCACCATACCTTCCATCAATAATCAGACTTCATTCTCTCCTGAGGGAATATTAGTTTGCAGGCAAACTTTATAATTGTAGACTTAAAAAGACTCAATGATGCGCAGAAACACATGAATTTAGCTCGGCAACGTGGAAAAGCCGTTTCTGACTGTCTTGGATACTAGGCTTCATTGTTTTTCAACCTGGACTCTGGGGTAGACGTAACATAGTAAATGCACATTTGTCTCCTTCCCTTTGGTAGGCTATGTTAAGGGAAGGACATTTATTTGTGGATGTCCCTCATCCATTTTGCATGATATGTCATGAATTACAATTCATATATGTAATTTCCAATACTTCTATGTAAGAATTACAATTTATTGTGGCTAACTTTAGCTAGGTGGGTAGCGTGATCCAAAAACAATAAAAATGCAATCCATAAAAGAGTATAAACCATTCTAGATCCCTGAACCATGGCTGACCTGCCCCTCGCTCACCCTTCTCTTCCCCCTGTAGCGACTCTGGGAGTAGAGGTGCACCCCTTGGTCTTCCACACCACTCGAGGGACCATCAAGTACAATGTCTGGGACACAGCCGGCCAGGAGAAGTTTGGGGGGCTCAGAGATGGCTACTACATACAGGGTACGTCACATTTGTGTGGGTCACATGTCTGTGTGTTGTATTGTAGTAGAAACAGAGTAGGTCACATCCTGTCCTCAGATCTCTACACAATCTACGGACTCCACATATTTAACGATTATCTGATATACTCGATTACTCTCTCCCCTATCTATCTCCAGCCCAGTGTGCGATCATCATGTTCGACGTCACATCTCGCGTCACCTATAAGAACGTGCCCAACTGGCACCGCGACCTGGTGCGCGTCTGCGAGAACATACCCATAGTCCTGTGCGGCAACAAGGTGGACATCAAGGACAGAAAGGTCAAAGCCAAGAGCATCGTGTTCCACCGTAAGAAGAACCTTCAGGTAACTGTGGCAACGCCAGCCCGACGCACATGTTAAGATAGGTGTGTTAGTTAACAGGTAAAAAAAAACACTGTCTCCAAGTATATACAGTTGAAGTCGGAAGTTTACATACACTTAGTTTGGAGTCATTAAAACTCGCTTTTTAACCACTCCACACATTTTTTTTGTTAACAAACTATAGTTTTGGCAAGTCGGTTAGGATGTCAACTTTGTGCATGACACAAGTAATTTTTCCAACAATTGTTTACAGACAGATTATTTCACTTATAAGTCACTGTATCACAATTCCAGTGGGTCAGAAGTTTACATACACTTAAGTTGACTGTGCCTTTAAACAGCTTGGAAAATTCCAGAAAATTATGTTGAGGCTTTAGAAGCTTCTGATAGGGAAATGTACATTATTTGACTCAATTGGAGGTGTGCTTGTGGATGTATTTCAAGGCCTACCTTCAAACTCAGTGCCTCTTTGCATGACGTTATGGGAAAATCAAAATAAATCAGTGAAGACCTCAGAAAAACAATTGTAGACCTTCACAAGTCTGGTTCGTCCTTGGGAGCATATTCCAAATGCCTGAAGGTACCACGTTCATCTGTACAAACAATAGTACGCAAATATAAACACCATGGGACCACACAGCCAACATACCCCTCAGGAAGGAGATGTGTTCTGTCTCCTAGAGATGAACGTACTTTGGTGTGAAAAGTGCAAATCAATCCCAGAACAACAGCAAAGGACCTTGTGAAGATGCTAGAGGAAACGGGTACAAAACTATCTATATCCACAGTAAAACAAGCCCTATATCAACATAACCTGAAAGGGCCTCTCAGCAAGGAAGAAGTCACTGCTCCAAAACCGCCATTAAAAAAGCCAGACTACGGTATTCAACTGCACATGGGGACAAAGACTGTACTTTTTAGAGAAATGTCCTGGGGGTCTGATGAAACACAAATAGAACTTTTTGGCCATAATGACCATCATTATGTTTGGAGGAAAAAGGAGGAGACTTGCAAGCTGAAGAACACCAACCCAACTGTGGAGCACGGGGGTGGCAGTATCATTTTGTGGGGGTGCTTTGCTGCAGGAGGGACTGGTGCACTTCGCAAAATAGATGGCGTCATAAGGAAGGACAATTGTGGGTATATTGAAGCAACATCTCAAGACATCAGTCAGGAAGTTAAAGCTTGGTTGCAAATGGGTCTTCCTAATGTACAATGACCCCAAGCACACTTCCAAAGTTGTGTCAAAATGGCATACGGGCAACGCGGTCAAGGTATTGGAGTGGCCATCACAAAGCCCTGACCTCAATCCCACATAAAATGTATGGGCAGAACTGAAAATGTGTGTGCGAGCAAGCAGGCAAACAAACCTGACTGTTACACCAGCCCTGTCAGGAGTAATGGGCCAAAATTCACCCAACTTATTGTGGGAAGCTTGTGGAAGGCCGTTTGACCCAACTTAATCCATTTTAAAGACAATGCTACCAAATACTAATAGACTGTATGTAAACTTCTGACCCACTGGGAATGTGATGTAAGAAATAAGCTGAAATAAATTGTTATTCTGACATTTCACATTCTTAAAATAGTGGTGGTCCTAACTGACCTAAGACAGGGCATTTTTACTAGGCTTAAATGTCAGGAATTGTGAAACTGAGTTTAAATGTATTTGGATAAGGTGTATGTAAACTTCTGACTTCAACTGTATGCCTCAGCTGGAGTGCGGTGTCTGCAGTGTTTCTCCCTTCCTTGGTTCCTTTTTTTAGGTGGGAGAGCTAAAATAGCATCTAATTAGCCAAAATAGATTTGATTAGATAGTTTGGACACCATCTCATTCAAGGGTTTTTCTTTATTTTTTTACTAGGTTCTACATTGTAGAATAATAGTGAAGAGATCACTACTATGAAATTACACACATGGAATCATGTAGTAACCAAAAAAGTATTTTATATTTGAGATTCTTCAAAGTAGCCACTTTGCCTTTTTTGACAACTTTGCACACCAGCTTCATGAGGTAGCCACCTGGAATGCATTTCAATTAACAGGTGGGCCTTGTTAATTTGTGGAATTATTTTCCTTAATGCATTTGAGCCAATCAGTTGTGTTGTGACAAGCTAGCTGTGGTATGTGGAATACCAAGTCCATAGTATGGCAAGAACAGCTCAAATAAGCAAAGCAGATCACAATCACCTGACCTCAACCCAATTGAGATGGTTTGGTATGAGTTGGACTGCAGAGTGAAGGAAAAGCAGCCAACGAGTGCTCAGAATATGTGGGAACTCCTTCAAGACTGTTGCAAAAGCCATCCAGGTGACTTCCTCATGAAGCTGGTTGAGAGAATGCCAAGAGTGTGCCAAGCTGTCATCAAGGAAAAGGGTGGCTACGTTGAAGAATGTAAAATATAATATTTTGGTTACTGCATGATTCCATATGTGTTATTTCATAGTTTTGATGTATTCACTACTCTAAATTGTTGAAAGAAAAGTACAAATAAAGAAAAACCCTTGAATGAGTAGGTGTTTATAAACCTTTGACTTGTGTGTGTGAATGAGAGGGCGAGAGAGAGCCTGGATAGAGAAGACCATACCTAATTGACTGACACACTCCACCTCCCCATCAGTACTATGACATCTCAGCCAAGAGTAACTACAACTTTGAGAAGCCCTTCCTGTGGCTGGCCAGGAAGCTGGTAGGAGACCCCAACCTAGAGTTTGTGGAGATGCCAGCCCTCGCCCCCCCAGAAGTCGTCATGGACGCCTCCCTGGCTGCGCAGTACGAGAACGACCTTAAGGTGCGTACACGCATGCAGAAATTGTACACGCATGCAGAAATTGTACACGCATGCAGAAGACACACACATGCAGAAGTCCACAGAGGCTGGGTCAGTGTACGAGGTGTTATTTATTTGAATTGTTTTTATTTACATCAGGAACTTGCAAACAACTTTCGTTTTACAGGTGATAAAAATAACGAATACACAATTTTTCCTCACACCTCCAGGTTGCCGCAGAAACAGGGCTTCCAGATGAAGACGACGACCTTTAACCTGTGACCTCGCTGGCCTCCAGTGTTCTGGGAGCGTGCCCTATTGCTGACCTTTTTAATTGTAAAAGCCTTCCCCCAATGTTTTTTTTTATGTGTGTCAAACTGATGATGTGTGTCTGGTTGCGTGAAGATTTCAGTAGAGACCAACAGGAGTAGAAGTTTAGACTGCTCAAAGTAGGCATTACTCACACGCATACAAATGAAAGACTTTGTACGCTCGCTGTACTATACTGACTAAGGGTGATATGAAATCACGCTAAATAAAAAGTATTTGAATACAAACTAGCTGCTGTGTCAATCCATGTGAACAGAATCTGCGTGTGAATGGAATTCAGCAAAAATCACATTTCACTTGCTTCTGGGTCGACCTTGTTGCTGTTTGACAGCCTTTTATTCTACAGAGGTGGCTCTGGTGTGGATGATGGGGATTGATAATTAATGTACAAGCTCAACAACATGAAGTTGAATAGTAAATACATGTGTACAATAATCCATTTGTACAGTGCCTTCAGAAGGTTTTCACACACCTTGACTTATTCCACATGTTGTGTTGCAGCCTGAATTGAAAATTGGTTAAATCAACAACAAAAACCCATCTACACGCATCCCTGTATCACAACCGACAATGGTTGGGAGACCCATAGGGCGGCGCACAACTTGCCTAGTTAAATAAAGATTCAATAAATTTAAACACAATACCCCGTAATTACAAAGTGACACAAATTTTTTATTTAAAAAAATGTTTTTTTTTTTTTTTTTTTTTAGATAAGTATTCACACCCCTGAGTCAATACATGTTAGAATCACCTTTGGCAGTGATTACCCAGAAAGACTCATAAGTGTAAGTCTAAGAGCTTTGCACACCTGGATTGTACAATATTTGCACATTTGTTATTTAAATTCTTCAATCTCTGTCAAGTTGGTTGTTGATCATTCCTAGACAGCCAATTTTAGGTCTTGACATAGATTTAAGTGGATTTAAGTCAACTAACTAGACCACTCAAGAACATTCAATGTCATCTTGGTAAGCAACCAGTGTATATTTGGCCTCTTTTTTTTTAGGTTATTGCCCTGATGAAAGGTGGATTTGTCTCCCGGTGTCTGTCGGACAGCAGACAACCAGGTTTTCCTCTAGGATTTTACCTGTGCTTAGGTCTATTCCATATAGTTTTATCCTAAAAACAACTCTAGTCCTTGCCGACGACAATGCTTGTAAATATGAAGAGTGGTACTAAGTGGCGTTGGATTTGCCTCAAACATAACGCTTTGTATTTAGGAAATAAAGTTAATTTCTTAGCCACATTTTTGTATTTTTTTTTATTTAGTGCATTGCAAAAGGATGCATGTTTTGGAATTTTTTATTCTGTGCATTCTTCCTTTTCACTCTGTCATTTAGGTTAGTTTTGTGGAGTAACTACAATGTTAATCTATCACAGACATTCAACTCTTAACTGTTTTGAAAAGGCACCGTCGGCCTCATGGTGAAATCCCTGAGTGGTTTCCTTCCTCTCCGGGAACTGAGTTAGAAAGGATACCTGTATCTTTGTAGTGACTGAGTGTATTGACCCACCATTCAAAGTGGGGAGGACGGGCTTGTGATGATGGTTGGAGCGGAATCTGTGGAATGGTATCAAATGAATCAGGCACATGGTTTCCATATGTTTGATGCCATTCCATGTGGCTCCATTCCAGACATTATTATGAGCCTTCCTCCCCTCAGCAGCCTCCAGTGAACTTCACCATGTTCAAAGGGATATATTCAATGTCTGCTTTTTTCTTTTTTACCAATCTACCAAAAGGTGCCCTTTTACAAGGCATTGGAAAACCTCAGTGGTCTTTTTGGTTGAATCTGTGTTTGAAATTCATTGCTCTACTGAGGGATCTTACAATTATCTGTATGTGTGGAGTACAGAGATGAGGTAGTCATTAAAAAATCATGTTAAACACTATTATTGCACACATTGACTCCATGGAATGTAACAATGTTAAGCACATTTTTACTCAACTTATTTAGGCTTGTCATAACAATGGCGTTGAAAACTTACTGACTCGAGACATTTCAGCTTTTCTTTTTTCATGAATTTGTAAACATTTCTCAAATATAATTCCGAGTTGACATTATCGGGTGTTGTGTGTAGGCCAGTGACACTATCTCAATTTAAATCCATTTTAAATTCAGGCTGTAACACAACAAAATGTGTAAAAAGTCAAGGGATGTGAATACTTTCTGAAGGCTCTGTAGGTATTTTTCTCCACATGTTGTGTTCTATCATGAAAAGTTGTCTTGACAAGTTGTTCTCTTCAGAAACAACCAGCAGACAGGATATTGGTACCCTTGCACCTTTCTTAAATAATTAATAATTCTGACAAAAAGAGAAAGAGAGCATCTGAGGCAAGGAGAAGAAGCAAGAATAGAGGGAAAAGGCGGTGACATTTACACACACCAGGGTAAAACCCAAAGGTTTGGTTCTGTAATGAGAAAATGCACCTCTTTTCCAACGATATTCCACCTCTTTCTGTTTGCTTTCTCGTTTGTCTCTGCCTTCTCTGTATTTCACATTGTGTGCCGGTCGCGTGACCCCACAGATCGTAACTCCCGGTCTCCTATTTTCCCAACAGCTGAAGAGAAGTGAAGATCCCATGATGCTACTCGGGCCATCTGCCATGGTGCTCAATGGCCTAAACTCCACAGGTACAGTAGCCTGCCTTCATCATCTTAACACCACAGTGACTGATGTAGATTCTCTCAACTGAAGATATATATATATATATATATATCTCTCTCTCTCTCTGTTGTTTTGATTTGACATTTTAGTCATTTAGCAGATGCTCTTAGCCCTAATTACTCCTGTAAGTCGCTCAGGAGAAGTCCCTTGTTCAAGGGCAGATTTTGGATTTGAACCTACGCTAGGCTACCAGCTGCACCAAATCCAGTGTGCTGATGTATTCAGAATTGGGTTAACTATTGTGGAAAAGGGAGTGGGAGGTTTTTAATTTAAAGTATGACAGATCTCACAAGTTTTGTATTATCCAGCTCAGTGGCCATGTGGTTAGAGTGACTGTCCTGAGCTTGGAAGGTTGGGGGTTTGATCCCAGGTCGAGTCATACCAAAAAGGGGCCAGATTCCTCTCTGCTTGTCACTCGGCATTAAAGAAAATGACGGGAGTAAGGCCCTGTGATAGATTAGTGTCCAGTGGGTGTACTTGTTTTGAACTCTTCATCAAAAGCCTCGCGCTACAGTAGATTGGCTCATGCCGTTCTGGCTTGGACAAGGTTACTTATATGGCTCAGTACTCTCTAAAAGGCATTAATAATGGATAAAACTCACTTTTTTTCATTTTATCTCTCAATGGAATGATAAGCAGTGCAACCAAACCAATGACTTTCTGTGTGCCTTCAAATCTGACAAAAGAGAGGAAATGAATGAAGGAGGAGAAGAGGGGGTGGTGGAAAAGGGGAGTGAGAGGTTTATCATTTAGAGTAGATGACAGATGAGCAGTCAAGTGAGCCCAAAGTAAGATTTAAGGAAGCAACTGATAGTGTTAGAAACTTCTAGACACATTGCATTTGAGAATCCTATCTATTGTCAGAAAACAGTGTGACCTAATGTATTTTCAGGAGGAATGGTGTCGATAAAAAAATGCTGCTTCACGTGTTTGTACTATGAAACGTTATGCATTTTTTTTTTTTGATAAACAAATAAAAAAAGGAATATAAAATATCTTCATAAATCAATAATCATTGCATCACTTTATTTTGTTGACCTGGCCTTATTTAGCTATATTTAGAAAGCAGATGGGGGTCAAGAAATAACAATTCAAATACAGCCTCTTCTTATTTATAGATGGACAACCCACTGGGTTGACTTTACAGATTTAGAATTGAACCTATTACATTTCCATTCGGTGCACTGTTTGGGTAGTGTGCCCAAAACAGTAATCGTGCGTGATATTTACTTTGCATGCGTTTTTACGCATGCCATTGATCAGAGAGAGAGAGAGAGAGAGATAGATTAATCGCCCTCTGCACAACTGTTGCTCTAATCCTCCTTGAGAGGATAGGCTTAGTAAAACTACAGGTTGGAGACGCTGCTGCAGCCATATTGAACAGACATTTTGTAAAAAAAAGATAGTTCTTTTTTAATTTGATGACTATAGTCTAATGAGCATTTACCCTACTAAATATTTTTACAATTAACTTTGAAACTTATTTTCGGGCAGGTCACTGGCTGAATCAGTAGGCTAATAAATTGTAATTTTCTAATTTGGTAACCTTTTAATTAGTGGTTGTAGATTAGAATAACGCTTTTTGATAGTTTAGCGATTGTGACAGTGACAACACAGTTTTGAAGATGAAAGACCGATTGGAACAGTTGAAGGCGGTAAGCTACGTCTTTTTATACACTTGTTCATGTTTTCATAGACTTGCTTGCTATTAGCTTAACATATAACCGTTGCCAATCATATATAATTATGTAATAAGGAAGGGGGACGTATCATATTTACTCGTTTGTTTTTGCGCACTAGATGCGGTTGGTCCGGATGAGCGGTTTGGCCAAAACGTTAGACCAACTGTTTGATCCCATTTTCAGGCCTAGAAAAGCGGAAATAGCCTAGTTGAACATTGGGCTAATTAACATTAGAGCATTCATTTAATCTAGGAAGTAGGTCGGCCTAATTGGGGTGTGATGATATTCAGGCTGTACACTTGTTTATTTGATGGTGCGTTACAAATGGAGTGGGGTGGATACAGAAAGGGGATCAGAAGGGTTGATTAAGGAAGGATTGTTTTCTAATTTCCTGCACCTCTTCCAAGGTCTCAATGTCATCGATGTAGGCTATTCATTGTGGCTTGTGTGCGCTGCAATCCTCATTGTGTCTGGTTTAAAAAATGTACTTTATAGTGGCGTCAAAACACTGATGTAAGAACCGCTAAAAAGCCTGTGAGTGTGATTATCTCACCACAAACACACTACCACAGCAACTCTGTCTGTCTGTCTGTGTGTGTGTCGGAACAGAAAAGTGATGTGGCTGGGGACGATGTGGAGATTCCAGTGGAGAACCAAGCCTTTATGGATGACTTCTTCGCCCAGGTATTTCTGACCATACTCCTGATGTTTGTGTGTGCGCGCGTGTGTGTGTTCACCAGTGTGTCATCATTGCCTGTCTCGGTCTCAGATTGAGGAGATTCGCAGCAGCATCGACAAGATAGATGAGAGTGTGGCGCAAGCAAAGAAGCTGTACTCGACCATCCTCTCCGCCCCTACGCCAGAGCAGAGTAAACATCATCATTCAATCCCACTCTCCTCTGCCCCCCCTCTCTCTCTCTCTCTCTCTCTCTCTCTCTCTCTCTCTCTCTCTCTCTCTCTCTCTCTCTCTCTCTCTTCGTTATCTCGCCCACTTTCTTTCCATTCCACATTGTTCATCTTTGTGGCTTGTTGATACTTGTATGTTACAATCTCTCTTTTTTTCCCCTCTCTCTCTTTCTCTGTGCTCACCAGAGACGCAGGATGATTTGGAGGCAGTCACCAACGACATCAAGAAAGCAGCCGGCACCGCTCGCAACAAACTAAAGAGTCAGTCCTTCTTGACCCTTTAAATAGTAGACGCACCATATCTGACCCCACACTCTTTCGGACGACCAACCGTTTTCTGACGACCAGCACGACAGTCATCAAATTGTATAAACATAGTTTTCCTGTCAAGATAAAGTGTTTTTGAACGCCGTGGAATCCGATGCCATAGTCATTTTGTGTTGTTGTCGGTGGCCGTAGTCACGGTAACGGTTGCATGTACCCTTCCCTGGCAGGTATCGAGAAGCAACTTGAGACAAACACAGAGGAACGGTCGTCAGCAGACACGAGGATCCGGAAGTCCCAGGTAACCCTTAAAAAAACTAACTAACCTCAACCGTACCCTTAAATCTTATCGGTTTGCATGTCAATCATGTCCCTGTCATTTTTCTTGTTGGAGACTCTGGGTTCCATCCTCACTAGTTTACCATAACAACCTCTGTACCCACCTCCACCTTTTCCCAGCATGCCATCCTGGCCAAGAAGTTTGTGGAGGTGATGACCAAGTACAACGAGGCTCAGACAGATTTTAGAGACAAGAGCAAAGGCCGCATTGCCCGGCAGCTGGAGATCAGTGAGTCTGACGTCTATGAACCTTCATAACCATGTGATAACCAAGTCCTAACCAGTAGTAGAGACACGATACCTGGTATAAATAGGGCCAGGGTTTTTTTGTTCCTGGACACGTCTATTGTCAGGAAAAAAATCCAGGCCCAAAGTTACATTAAGTCGTAGACGGCAGTGCGTGTTTCAGCCTACAACAGACAGACTCAAACCAATACAATGCTCTTTACCAGTTCAAATACTTGGAAAATCCTTTCCCAATATTTTGAGTGTTTGCTTGCATCTGCCTGGAGTTGGGCAGGGTTGCAGTTTTGTCACTTTTCTTTTCTGGTTTATTAAGCCAGACAAGCTCAGACAGACACAGATAAAGTATTTGAAACCCAGATCTGCTGTTGATGGTGTGTATTAGTATATTCTATGCCAGCATTAAGGGCCTGTTATATGTTAACTTGTTATTAACCCTTTCAAACATGTTATTAACCCTTTCAAACATGTTATTAACCCTTTCAAACATGTTATTAACCCTTTCAAACATGTTATTAACCCTTTCAAACATGTTATTAACCCTTTCATACATGTTATTAACCCTTTCATACATGCTATTAACCCCTTTCTGTAAACTCTCCACTCCACAGCGGGAAAAACAACGACCGACGAGGAGCTGGAGGAGATGTTGGAAGGAGGGAACGCAGCCGTCTTCACCGCAGGGGTAATTCTGTGTGTGTTCGTGCGTATGTGTACAAGTGAGAATGTTTGTGAGTGTGTATGTTAAACCTTTGTGTATATCCTCTCCTAGTGTGGGTGTTAAACCGTTGTGTATATCCTCTCCTAGTGTGGGTGTTAAACCATTGTGTATATCCTCTCCTAGTGTGGGTGTTAAACCATTGTGTATATCCTCTCCTAGTGTGGGTGTTAAACCATTGTGTATATCCTCTCCTAGTGTGGGTGTTAAACCGTTGTGTATATCCTCTCCTAGTGTGGGTGTTAAACCATTGTGTATATCTTCTCCTAGTGTGGGTGTTAAACCATTGTGTATATCCTCTCCTAGTGTGGGTGTTAAACCGTTGTGTATATCCTCTCCTAGTGTGGGTGTTAAGCCTTTGTGTATATCCTCTCCTAGTGTGGGTGTTAAACCATTGTGTATATCCTCTCCTAGTGTGGGTGTTAAACCATTGTGTATAGCCTCTCCTAGTGTGGGTGTTAAACCGTTGTGTATATCCTCTCCTAGTGTGGGTGTTAAACCGTTGTGTATATCCTCTCCTAGTGTGGGTGTTAAACCATTGTGTATTTCCTCTCCTAGTGTGGGTGTTAAACCATTGTGTATGTCTTCTCGTATGTGTTTTGTAGATCATGGAGTCGGGTATATCGAAGCAGGCGTTGAATGAGATCGAGGCGCGGCATAAAGATATTGTGAGGCTGGAGAGCAGCATCAAAGAGCTTCATGACATGTTCGTGGACATTGCTATGCTGGTGGAGAACCAGGTAACCCTTCACTCCTTTACGGTGCATCCCAAATGGCACCCTATTCCCTACGTAGTGCACTGCTTTTGACCGCTGTTTGTGTGTGCCTCTCCCAACACTCCGCCCACTCCCTTCAAAGGGCGGTATGATTGACAAGATTGAGAGCAACATGGACCAATCGGTGGGCTTCGTAGAGCGGGCTGTTGCCGACACCAAGAAAGCAGCGAAATTTCAGCAGGAGGCCCGTAGGGTGAGTGGGGCTGAAACCATAGAATTAGAATGAGTAGAATGGCCGTCCACATTCAGGTCAATGTATGTCATTGACCTGAATGTGGACATAATATGTCATTCTATTTATATGGCTGCAATGTTTATAGGTCCACTTCAGTCCGGACCCTAGACCTATTATCTATCACCTTGGTCCATACAGGAGAGGGGATACATTGGCTTCGTCACAAATGGCACCCTGTTACCCTGAAAGTACTGCACTATACAGGGAAAAGGGTGCCATTTGGGACATACACTAAATATTCTGTCTTGCTACAGGGGGTTCAGCATTCTCACTGATGCAAAGAGTCTCTTAAAAGCTTCAGAACTTGCAATGCCACATTGAGTCTCTAAATATTTATTGTGGGTTGTGATTTCTCTCTGTGGTCAGGTCAATCTTTCCTTTTGTTTTTCTGAGTTTTTTCTTGTTCTCTTTCTTCTCTCCCTTCCCATCATTGTTTCTTTGTATTTATTCCTCCTCTTCCTCCTCCGTTTTCTCTTGCTCTCTCGCATCCTCTGGCTTTCTTTGCCTCTTTCTTTCCTTCTTCTGCCCTTTAGAAGCAGATGATGATCATGTGCTGCTGTGTCATTCTCTGTGTCATCGGAGGGTCCTTCCTCTACAGCTTTATCAAATAGGAAATACCGTCTGGGGGAAAACTTGTTGTGAAACTGAGAGGTGTTCAAAACTCCAAACTTAAACTTTTACATCATGTATTGATCCAGAAGGATGTTACCCTGGTCACAGATCTCTTTGTACTCTTACAAACGCCATTCCTGTCAAGTTTGATCAGGGCCTGGATTTATAAAGCCTTTCAGAGTATGAGTACAGATCTGGGATCAGTTTACCTTTTTAGATCACAATGAATACGATTACATGGACAGGCGGGGCAGGATCCTAGATGAGCACTCCTACTCTGAGATGCTTTATGAATACGGAACCAGATTAGATCACGTTAGATCCAGGTTATTCTTAGGTGTGTCCCACATGGCACCCTATTCCCCTTGTAGTATATAGGAAATAGGGTGCCATTTGGGATGTAGACTTAGGCTGTATTATTGGCCTCTTAACGTGATAATCACTTATGACTCTGACCTCAGGGGAAGTTGAAGAGGAGTGTCCCAGATTACCCCCAGTTTAACCTGGGTGGATGGATCAACAGTGGTCACTCTGTCTGTCAAGAGATGCATACAGCGCTACTCAGAGGAGACACACTTCAGTCTTGCTTAAGGCCTTCCACCCTTTCGTCTTCTCTCTCCCTCTTTCCTTTTGTCTTTTTCTCTCTTTCTTTCTCTCTCTCTCACACACACACACTCTCTCTCTCCCTCTTTCCTTTCGTCTTTTTCTCTCTTTTTCTCTCTCTCCCTCTTTTCCCCTCTCTCTCTCTTTCCTCTTTTCAGGCATGCTTCTACCCACAGCTCCTTTTCCCACTTCAAGGATATGTGTCAATTAGCTTTGGTAGTGTGGCTCCTTAATAATATAAGCCAAGACAGGTCAACGATAATACTGTGTAATCATGTCAAGTAACCTAAAGATATTGGTAAACAAATGAATATGATAAAACGATGATTCACTGCCCTATTGTCAGCTAGTAATCAAAATGACCCCAAAATGGCACGTTTTTATGTTATTATTGTGTGTTGAAGTTACTGCTTAATATTGCATTCGTGTCATTTTTATCCTACATGTGTGTCAATGCATGTACCACCAGGGATCATGCCTGTATCATAAAACTGTCACCTGCACTCTCTCTACAAATGATGTGTATAAACCCTGTATTGAAGCCAACGTGCAGCCATCTTGGTAATCCTCCTCAATGGTGAAAAGATTTTGGAAGCTATAGAAATGCATTTGTTAATGTCTCCCTTCGTTTTGACACGTTTATTCTATTAGACGCTTTAATGCATACTTTTAAATTCTATTATGTGGCCTCAACATTTTTTTTAAATGGGGAGAGTACTAACGTTACTGTCCCCACTACAAAAAAATACTTAAATATATGTAATTTTGTCTTTGAAATACTATGGAGGACTACTCCTTCTAGGGAGTGCCAATATGGCCGACCGGTGGCCAATACATAGCATCAGCAGTCCAGGGTTTATTTATATAAGCCATTGCTCTCTACCCCCTCTAATAATAGATAGGATAGTATTTTTGTTGTGATGCAAGCAAGCAGTATCAAGTGAATAGCCAATATTTCTGTGTCTGTTTGTGTCTTCAGTCACATACATTTGTAGTGATGTTGTAGGCATTTATATGGAAAATGTTATCTGAACAAAATGTAAGGTCAGGTTTCAGTTTTTTGTAGCTTTTCCCGTCTGCTGACAAATAATAAAAAATAAAAAAGAATCGCCATTTGCCAAGTGTTTTTATTAGTAAGTTTTCATTATTCAACTACTTTAAACTGTTTTGAAAAATAGGAATACAACAAAACGAATTGCCTTTGACATCTCTCGCCATCTGTATATTGACAGGCCAAATCCTCCAATTGTTGCCATCCACCCAACTGTGGGACCAATAGACAGCCGCTTCCGGATTACAACTGCCATGAATGGGCGGCTTTGCTGTGGCAAACCAAGACCAAAGTAGCTACCCAGAAAACGTGTCTCAGCAATGCAAAGCTCCGGGAGTCGAGACACAGCAGAAGCCAGGAGGCAGACTGGCCCCGTCGACCGTCCTTGAACAGTTCTACTCAATCATGGTGGTGTGTAACGGAAATACATTTTCATTTGATGGGTTTATAAGTTATATGGCAGGTCTGGCAATTATTGTAAGGAGGTTGAGTTGGGAAACACGATGTCTGAATTGCGTGGTAGTTCATTGGCTGCTTTATTGACCTTTTTTGTATGTTGACCAATTATTATTCTCCTTTGAAGATAGTAGCAAAATGATTGCCAATTGGAGTTCGATTCGTCAAATAACTCGCAATTTAATTGGTCATTCACGTGTCGGTATTACTTTGTTTTGCGTGTGTTCAATCGTTATTGACAAAATGTATTTCTGAGTGACATTAATTACCGACCATTTAGCGCCTCGCCGGCTTTGCTCTCGTTGGACGATTTTATTGTTGTAGGCGGGTCTTGAGAAACTAGTGCTGTTTTGTGAGGAGATGAAAATGGCGGCGGATGGCTGACCGCCGTCTTTATCGGATATTATACATAAAACTGCGATTTAATAAACCAGCGTTCTCTGTCGATTTTTAACAGAACGTCATGTCATTTAATATGACCAGGTTTTAAGGATTTTCTCAACTCTTTGGTTGATTGGAGTTTTCCAAAAGACAAAGCGGAAAGTTCCTTTGGAAATAGATTGCTCGCTGTCTGCTGTTGCGTTTTAAACTTACCGTTCGTTTTAGTTCAGCGAACAGTTTGTTAAGCATAATAAGAAAGTGTTTGAACTACATGCCGCAAATAACCCAGGACTGGTAACCCCCCTCACCCCCTAAAACTAGCCAGACAAGTGTCTAAATTGTATCATTAGTAAGGTACTCTATAGCTAACGTTAGCTATAACACGCTAACCCTTACATAATGAACCACACTACAATCCCAGATGCAATGTTGGCGCTGTCAACAAACTAAAGCTTGCTAGCTAATCCCATTCTCTCGGTAGGGTTTTGTTTTGGTGATCGACAACAATGCTTCCCTGTGGTGGGGGATAGCTAGCCAAAGATGCTAGCCTCTACTTTACTATTTCACTAGCTATGTCCTAGTGGTAATTATCTGCCGTTAGCTGTAAATAACATAACGTTGCAATGTGTAAACGCTCGTACTTTGTTTTATACGGTGGTTTTAGTAAAATCAAAATGTATTAACTTGGCTACGTTGCTGACTGTATTTTAGATTTAGTTTGTCAATTTGAAAGGCTTTTTTTATTGTGGACATAAATATCACACTACTAGAAATAAATAGATAAGTTAAGCTACATTTCCTATCACGAGCTAGTTGTAGTGTTCAGCAGCTTGACAGCGCAGTCAGGGACCCACGTGTATCGGCGAACCGCCTACCAAAGTAGTCCACTGTCTCAAGTGACAGTCATAAAACATGGAAGATAAGCGTCGACCAAGATTCAGCAAGCGGCTGGTAAGTAAACTAGTTGGCCCAGCGTTATTTCAACGTCTGTGGTAAAAATCCATCGCTAAACGTTAGTTCATCACCATAAACGTCTAAAGTATCTGAAATGGCATGGACTACCGCTAGTTACTAACTATATTGAAATTGGCGTAGTATGGACATTATAATATTTTAGTGTGTTCTAAAACTGTCCATATGGATTGAGATGTTGGAATTATAAAGACAGAGGAAGTGAGTTATGTTACTACTCTGCGGTTCAATTCCATGACTTGCACCGAGACTTGTACCTCATGGTTTAGGTTATGGGAATAACTCGTGTTTTTTTCCCCTAAGTAAGAATTTATTTCCAATACCAAATAGCTGAGAAGCTTATGTCTCCGATTTGTCTTGCTTGATGGCGTCATTGTAGTCTAGATTGTTGACCTCCCTTCTCACCTCATTTGCTCACATTGTATATAGACTTGTTTATACTGTATTATTGACTGTATGTTTGTTTTACTCCATGTGTAACTCTGTGTCGTTGTATCTGTCGAACTGCTTTGCTTTATCTTGGCCAGGTAGCAATTGTAAATGAGAACTTGTTCTCAACTTGCCTACCTGGTTAAATAAAGGTGAAATAAATAAATAAACTGTAACTTGAGAAAGTATGATAAACAAGGCTCTTTGGTCAAAAGTAGTGGCTTATAAATGGAATATGGTGCATTTCTAAGACGAGCCAGGTTCATGAGTTTATCGCTTGGGGGTTAAACAGTGCCACAGTGTGCATCATGTCACAGTCGCTCCAAAACATTGTAAAAGCAAACAGAGCGGAAGAGTAGTTAAAGAGGACCGGATCAACCATGCCTGGAGGAGTGAACACAGGGTTAGGTTGGGCTATGGCTGGGATTAGTGTGAGAGCTAGCTAAATCCTTGGAAAATAATATTGTACATTTTGTTACATGGTACCTCCCCAATTTCATGCTGTCCAATTGGTAGTAGTTAGTCTCGTCTCATCTCTGCAACTCCCGCACGGACTCGGGAGAGGCGAAGGTCGAGAACCATGCGTCCTCAGAAACACAACCCAACCAGATAAGATTATTGATTGATGTGTTTGGGGTGAGTTCTTTATTTTTCTGCATGTTGAGAGAATTTGAACCTGTTTAGTAGGGTGACTAGGGTCTGCAGTCTACCTGACTGTAGAATCTGGATATTTACAGGTGAGGTGAAACAAAAAAGGCTGTTGCTAGGCAATGGACCATAGACCTGATGTTTATACTGTACACTGGAGGTATGTGTGTGTGTTGTGATTTGTTAAAGTTGAGTTTTGAATGATAGTCACGTTTGTAGGAGCAGAAGCAGAACGTGTCCCTCAGAGCAGTAGCCAGGCAGCATCATGCAGAGATAACGTCTTATCAATTATGAATAGGCTGAGATTTAGGCAGTGGTGGTCAGGTCTACATCTCTTAGTCTCTGGTCTGTGAGAGTTATTTTTCTTTGCCTGTACTTTGAGCCATGCATCTCCAGAAGGCATATTGCAATACAACAGTGCCAGTGATGAAACGGGAGAAGAGGATTGGAGGGAGGGAGGGATGTGTGTGAATGGAGAGGACACTGGTGAGAGTACGCTGTCTGCTCTGTGTGAAGCAAGAGGAGAAGTTACTGGAGAGGCTGGCTGTCTGACTGGCCATGTGAGCAGAAATGCGGAAAACACGGATGGGGAGAGATTGGGGGGGAGGCACTGCAGAGGTGGAAGAATGACAGAGCTGGATAGACCGCGGGCCTCTTTCTCTCTGAAAAGGAGAGGGGGAGCGGAGGGTGGTGAACGAAGGAGATGCTGCTGCACTACGCCAGGGATGTGAGAATAAGGGAGGAGGGGGAAGGAAGAAAGAGAGGAGGAGGGATGGAATGGTGACACTGAAGGTGCGAGGTGTGTAGAGTCTCCATCCCACAGGATTCCCCAAGGTGCACTGCAGGAGAGGGAAGGGGCAAGATAAATATGATGGAGAGGATACTGGATTGCTACAGTGAGGGGGGGGGGGGGGGGAGAACATCTGTAACCCTGCTGGTACTGGCTCCGAGACCCACCGTCTCTTGGCGACGATCTTTGATAATAAACATGGACAATGCGGTTAGATACTGCATCTGTCGTGTGCCCTTACCCACTCTAGTTGCTCAGGCGTCGTGGCGCGATTGTGCTGCTCCGGGTCGTCTATTGTTTCTTGAGTAGCTGAGTGAGTGGGCGGCCGGGAGGCGCTGGCTGTCTGTCGTTCCCCAGCCAAGGCGTCTCCCAGATGGATCCACTCCCTCCCGCTCCCATGTCCCTGGTATGGTGCTCCAATCCAGACTGTTTCTCTCTAGAGTCTGTCACACAAGCAGAATTCCCGCCTTGGGAATACTAGGTGGAGCTGGTAACTGCGGTGTGCGTGACCAGCAGCTGGTCTGTGCGATGTCTCAGTTAAAGGTTATTGGTTCTGCCGGGTGCTGTAGCAACGTAGTGCGTCACTGAGAGACGGTATGCTTGTGTCTCAAATGGCACCCTACACAGTGCACTATCTAGAGAGCCATTTGGTACGCGCAGCCACTGTCCACTGTACTGGGCAGCGGCCCAGGGGAGCACAGACCCGACTGGCGCAATGCGTTACACCACTCGCTGCAATGCCGTTTTGTCCTCCTATACCAAACCACTTGAATGGAACAAAGATCTCTCGTCAACCTTGGCTTACTACAGATGGATAATTGATTTTGAATATACTGGGACAGGGTTGTCTTCTTGAAGGGCAGGGCCACCCGGAGCCAAGGAGGATTGCAGTGAGATGTTGGAGGTAGGGCTGGTCCTGGTGCCTCATTCTGCATCTCATGGCACTTATTTGGCTGCTACAGCAGTGGATACTAGTGCTGTTTTAATGTCTCGCTGTACATTGTCATTGGCTTGTGGCTGACTGGTGGACAGTACAGTGAGGTTGTTTCACATTGTGTGGTTTTTGCAAGGAGGCGTGTGTGTGTGTGTGTGTGTGTGTGTGTGTGTGTGTTCAGGGCTGGCTGAGGATATTTTAGAGGTGTGTGAGACGGGCGGAGAGAGTGCATTCTCAGACACCTTATTGTTGTCCCTGAGCTCTGGGCTGCTGGACCCCCTCCCTGGGTCAGCTGGTGCATTGCTATGGCAACCCTGGTCCACTTTGTGTAGCTGTTATCGATCGTGCTAATGATAACCGTCAGCTGGTAGACGAAAGGGCTCTCCCAAAAAACCTTCTCAGTTAAATGTTGTCTAAAAAGTAGCCTCTGCCTTTCTGGCGGAATGATATGATTATTTGCATCAATCCAATGGCCATTTATTTTGCAAACTCTGAAATCACATGAGTGCTACACCACCATCAATGAAGCATCAAGCCTCCAGTTGACAGATGGAGCTGGTGAATAAGTAGTGGGGATGGGGGAATGGAAGCACTGGGTAAAAAGGTCTCCAGGTAGCCCCCCCCCCTTCCTCTTTATCCCCCCCATCCCTGAGAGAAGGGAGAGTCCGTATGAGGGAGATTAATGATAGGCTACATTAGAGAGAATTGATACCCTGGCCTGAACATCAATGTATTGTGTGTTCTGTGTTGATATGGGTTTGTGTGGGTATGTTCTTTCCTCCTTGCCCCAGTGTGTGTTGTAATACTGGGACTTTTTGTAGGAGGGAGGAGCAGGTCATGTACTGCGTGTGGGAGCGTTGTTTACACAGCCAAACGCTGCGGTCGTTAGGTAGCATTACATGTTACTGAAATACCTTAAAGAACCTGGGACAAGTATTAAACCTAACTATTACAGAAATACTGTAAATACCCTAAAATAGTGTGAGGTGGATTTGAAGGGTATACAGCTGCTGAACACATTGAGGTAAATATGTTCCTTAATCCTTTTCCTTCTTCCTCCTCACATTCTTCATCCCTCTTCCTCTTTCCCCCTCTCCAGCGGTCGGGCACGCGGCGGCGCTACCATGACGATGGGATCTCGGACGACGAGATCGAGGGGAAGAGGACCTTTGACCTGGAGGAGAAGCTGACGAGCGAGAGGTTCCCCTCGGACAGGGTCAAACGCATGGAGGGGAAAGGTCAGTGTTTGGTGTCATTCCAGTAGAATGACGGGAGGGTTTGAGACATTGCCTGTGTCTGAAATTGCACCCTATTCCCTATATGAAATGCACTTCTGACAGTAGTAGTGCACTATAGGGAAGGGAATAGGGTCTCATTTGGGCGTTGCTTACCAACTTGAGTAGCTTTGAGGATTCCTGTTTAGTTTATGGCCTATTGTGGTTTGTTTTTCCAGACCTCACGTTTGAGTACATCCAAAGAGGTGGGTTGAGGGACCCGATCATCTTTGAGAAGCCAGACGGACTGGGCATCAAGTACGTCCTGCTTTCCCCCCTCAACTCTGTTGGAAACACATTCGCTGTATTCTCTCTGGGGCGATTAGAATAGCTGAAATTGCGTTGAGTTTGTAAGTCTGAGTGATATGTAACCCTGGTTTGTCGTGCTCTCTAAAGGATGCCAGATCCAGACTTCAGTGTGAACGACGTCAAGATATTTGTCGGTAAGATTCCCTCCTCCTCCAGTGCTTCTATCCAAACACGCCTCTTCCCTTTTCCAGTTCCTCTCCTTAACCCACTTCACTCTATTTCCCTCTTTCTCCATCATAACACTCCCTCATTTACATCTCCTTTACTTCTCTCCTTCCCTCGCTCGCATTGTTAACACCACAGTCGACCAAACAAGCCCGGCAGGCTCCAGTTTGATCTGATCTTGCCCGTATTGCCTGGTGATATGAAGTGCTGCAAAGAAGGACCTAGAAAAGCTGCAGCTGGCCCAGAACAGAGCTGCAAGTGTTGCCCTTCAATGCACACAAGAGGGCTAATATCAACAGTATGCATGTTAGTCTCTCTTGGCTCAAAGTACAGGAGAGGTTTGACTGCATCAATTCTTGTTTTCATGAGAAATATTGTGTTAATTTCCAAATAGTCTGTATAATCAAGTTACAAATAGCTCTGATTGGCATGCTTACCCACCAGACATGCCACCCGGGGGCTCTTCACAGTCCCCAAATCAAGTTACATATAGCTCTGATAGGCATGCTTACCCACCAGACATGCCACCAGGGGGCTCTCCGCACAGTCCCCAAATCAAGTTACAAATAGCTCTGATTGGCATGCTTACCCACCAGACATGCCACCCAGGGGCTCTTCACAGTCCCCAAATCAAGAACGGATTCAAGGCAACACACAGTATTCTATATAGCCGTTATCATATGGAACACCCTTCCATCTCAAATGACTCAAGCAAACCGCAAAAAATGAGCTTCAAAACAACACCTCACAGAACATTGCCTCTCCCCATCTGACCAAATTAACTGATAGCCATTATGTACACGGCATTCAAAGTATTCCTTCACTTTTTCCACATTTTGTCATGTTACAGCCTTATTCTAAAATGGATTAAACTATTGTTTTTTTCATCAATCTAAACACAATGTTTACAAAACATATTTACAAAGCAAAAACAGGTTTTTGGACATTTTTGCAAAAAACTAAACAAACAAAAAATATATATACATTCAGACCCTTTACTCAGTACTTTGTTGAAGCACCTTTGGCAGCGTTTACAGCCTCGAGTCTTGTTGGGTATGACGCTACAAGCTTGGCACACCTGTATTTAGGGAGTTTCTCCCATTCTTCTCTGCAGATCCTCTCAAGCTCTGTCAGGTTGGATGGGGAGCGTCTCTGCACAGCTATTTTCAAGTCTCTCCAGAGATGTTCGATCAGGTCACTCAAGGACATTTAGAGACTTGTCCTGAAGCCACTCTTGCGTTGTCTTGGTTGTGTGTTTAGGGTCATTGTCCTGTTGGAAGGTAAACCTTCGCCCCAGTCTGAGGACCTGAGCACTCTGTAGCAGGTTTTCATCAAGGATCTCTGTGGCCTCCCGGGTGGCGCAGTGGTTAAGGGCCACCAGAGACTCTGGGTTCGCGCCCAGGCTCTGTCGCAACTGGCTGCGACCGGGATGTCCGTGGGGCGACGCACAATTGGCCAAGCGTCGTCCGGGTTAGGGAGGGTTTGACCGGTAGGGATATCCTTGTCTCATTGCGCACCAGCGACTCCTGTGGCGAGCCGGGCGCAGTGCACGCTAACCAAGGTCGCCAGGTGCACGGTGTTTCCTCCGACACATTGGTGCGGCTGGTTTATGGGTTGGATGCGCGCTGTGTTAAGAAGCAGTGCGGCTTGGTTGGGTTGTGTATCGGAGGACGCATGACTTTCGACCTTCGTCTGTCCCGAGCCCGTATGGGAGTTGTAGCGATGAGACAAGATAGTAGCTACTAACAATTGGATACCACAAAATTGGGGAGAAAAGGGGGGTAAATATTGGAAATATATATATTTTTAAAGGACCTCTCTGTACTTAGCTCATCTTTGCCTTGATCCTGACCAGTCTCCCAGTCCCTGCCTGCTGCTGAAAAACATCCCCACAGCACGATGCTGTCACCACCATGCTTCACTGTCGGGATGGTGCCAGGTTTCCTCCAGACGTGACACTTGGCATTCAGGCCAAGAGTTCAATCTTGGTTTCATCAGACCAGAGAATCTTATTTCTCATGGTCAGAGTCCTTTAGGTGCCCTTTGGCAAACTCCAAGCTGGCTTGTCATGTGCCTTTTACTGAGGAGTGGTTTCCATCTGGCCACTCTACCATAAAGGCCTGATTGGTGGAGTGGTGCAGAGATGGGAGAACCTTCCAGAAGGACAACTATCTCCACAGAGGAATTCTGTAGGTCTTTCAGAGTGACCATCAGGTTCTTGGTCACCTCCCTGACCAAGGCCCCGATTGGTCAGGTGGCCAGCTCTAGGAAGAGTTGGTGGTTCCAAACTTCTTCTGTTTAAGAATGATGGAGGCCAATGTATTCTTGAGGACCTGCAATGCTGCAGAAATGTTTTGGTACCCTTCCCCAGATCTGTGCCTCGACGCAATCCTGTCTCAAGAGCTCTACAGATAATTCTTTCAACCTCATGGCTTGATTTTTGCTCTGACATGTTGTGTCAATTGTGGGACCTTAAATAGACGTGTGCCTTTCCAAATCAATGGAATTTACCACAGGTGGAATCCAATCAGGTTGTAGAAACATCTCAAAGATGATCAATGGAAAATGTTTTTTTTTTTAACGTTTTTGCTTGCCATTATGGAGTATTGTGTATAGATTGAGATTTGTATTTATTGAATCTATTTCAGAATAAGGCTGTAATGTAACAAAATGTGGGAAAAGGCAGCGTGCCTGAATACTTTTCGAATGCACCGTACATATAATGATGTGTGGGTAACTGTCAGTAGGACCTTTTTTTGTTCCCATTTTAATTGGTGTAGTTCAGTCCTTGAGCTGTTCTTGTCTTGATATTCTAATGTCATG